>NW_006922643.1:84414-126794 GCF_000298275.1 Orycteropus afer afer
ATATATATATATATATATATGCTGGGGGGCAATCTGCCATCCTAGAACTCTATATTGAATGAAATGCCTTTCAAGAATGAGCAAAATAAGGATATTTTCATAGCAAATAAAAACTAAAAGAGTTTATCTCCAGTAGATCCTCATCTAAAGGAAGTTCTAAAGGAACTGGTAAACATATAGTAAATCTAAATGGACACTGACTTTATCAAACAGAAAAAGCAGCATCACTTAAAGTTTAAAAATATTTTTTAAAAAAATTAAAATCTGAAAAAGGAAAAAAAATAAAATACAAAAATAACTTGGATGTGATAAATGGTGGTAATGTGTTCTAAATTTCTTATATTATACAGAATAAGAGTAAATAATTTTAGACTTTGATAAGCTTTAAAAAATAAAAAAGAGTGGTTACATTATCATTAACATTCTTTTCTTAGAAACAGCCTGCTCAAGCGCAACTTTTCCTGTGAGTATTTGTGGCGGAAATTTAGATTAGGATCAGCACCCATGTCTCCTCTTGGAAATTGTGTTTCTATATCCTTAACTTTATGATAAAGGAAAATATTTCCCTAGCTATTTTATTAACCTGCACAGAAGATGGATCCTGCTAGGGTGAAAGCTAAACTGATGAAAGGGAGTCAGACTCAGACCTCAGGCCAGCCATTTCAGACTTAACCAAGTACCTGAATTTTAAGTTCCCTTACACAACTGGCATAAATTGGTTCATAGCATTCATTTATGATCCTTCTATTTCTGTAAGGTCAATATGATGTCACTACTTTCATTCTTTTTGTGTGTGTGTTTGTGAGTATGTGTGTGGTAAACATGTATCTCACAAAACATTTACTATTTCAGCACTCTTCATATGTAAATTTTAGTAACATTAATCATGATCATCATGTTGTTCAAACATCACACTTACCTGTTCCATATTTTTCATAACCCTTAACAGTTTAGTGGCTCAGTGGCTCCTAAGTATTGAATCCTTTCTCTCCCTTGCCTTCCAACCATTTAACCAGTAATAAAATTTAGTCTCTGTACATTTGTTCTATTAATACAAGTGAGATCATTGCCAATCTCGTCATGGGGAATAACTAACACCAGCTGCCCAGCCACTCAATCAGGCCCAGCCAAGTTGACACAAAAACATAATCACCACAATTCCACCCCTTATCAAATTGGCACCTATGCAGATCTTCAGTGAGTGGTATCTGTACAGGTCTTCTCCACTGGGTAGCTCCAGTCCCCTAGTTCCTGACTGACACAGTCACCCATTTGGCCTGGTGGCCCCGTTCCTCTCCCTCTTGGACATGGCAGCCTATCCCCTCCCTCTTGGGCAGTGGTTATGGCTCCATCCCACTGGCTCACAGGAACGAGCAGCCCCACACTCCAGAACCAAGTTGGTGAAGGTCTTGCTCTGAAACCTAAGGGGCTGTGGGGGTTCCACCCCCAAAGGCCATGGTCTTACCCTTTCAGGCTGAGGCAGCTCTGCTTCCATTTCCTTGGTCTCTCCACTTCTACTTATTAATGCTGAAGACAACCCACTCTGCTGGAAATCTTTCTGCCCCCAAAACATTCAGCTTTCTTGCTCCATGGGCCAGCCAACCTGCTACTCCATTTCATGCCGGTCTTTTTATCAGTTAATGCCCAAAGGCAACTGACTCCGCCAGTAAGCCACCTAACCAAAGGCATCAAGCTTTCTCCTGGGCTGGTAAGGTTGTCTTATGCTGGTTCTCTTGGCTCTGTTCCTGCTGTTTCTCATGCCAGTATCTGGGCTCTGCTCCTGCCATATCTTGTGCTGGTCTCTTGCTCTGCTCCTGCCATCTATTATGCTGTATGCTGGGGTCTCTCTGCCAAGGTCTCAGGTCAAGGATGCACTCCACTCATTTCCACATTTCAGGCAACTTTCAGAGCAGCACCCCACTCGCAGTACCATATTCTGTTCTGGTTACCTAGTGCCACTCTGACAGAAATATACCACAAATGGGATGGCTTGAATAACAGGAGTTTATTCTCTTACAGTTTGGAGGCTTTAAGTCCAAGTTCAAAGTGCCAGGTCTGGGGGCTAGGTGAAAGCCCCTCAGCCTTGGGCTTCAGCTCTGCCTCCAGCTCCCAGCCCACTGAAGCTAGAGGCTTTTCTTCACTCAGACAGCTGCTGGCTGCTGAGGATGAAAAGCCCAAGGTTGACAAATAAAATGGCACAGTCCCAATGTTACCAGACCACATGGCAGTCCGTTTAAGTCCATTGTAAGTTCCAAGGTCAGCAGAGCATAGCAGGCTGCTGAACAATGACACAGCTACATGCAGGGTCCAACCATGCCGTAAGCTAGAAACCATTCCCAAAGCTGCTCCTTATTTACGGGAAGCAGACCACATACTCAAAGCAGCTACTCAGCTGCTTGTGGTAGATCCCACCATGCAGTTGATTGTCAGTCTCATCATGGGGAATAACTACCACCAGCTGCCCATCCACTCAACAAGGCCCAGCCAAGTTGACACAAAGACACAACTACCACATATAGTATTTGACCCAAAATACAGTATTTTACCAAAATACTGAGTTATTTTGTTTCAAGAGGCAGGAAGCAGGGCAAGAGATGGGGATGAGACAGAGCTGTGGGATCCAGGTAAGGGAAGGGAGACAGGCCCCACACCAAGAGGCAATATCTCTATAGAAGTAGATTGGCCAGTCTTTCTTCCAAAGAGTGGCTGGAGGATTTGAACCTCCAGCCTTCTGGTTAGCAAATTTAAGGTCTTTGTCTTATATGTCTACTGCCTGAGCTTCAAGGACCATTTCTATTGCGATTGTTCATCTCCCTATGTATGGGCTTTACTTTCCTGTTTCTTTGTGTGTCTGCTATTTTTAAAATTGAAAACAGGATATTCTGAGTAATGTAAT
This sequence comes from Orycteropus afer afer, assembly GCF_000298275.1. NCBI lineage: Eukaryota > Metazoa > Chordata > Mammalia > Tubulidentata > Orycteropodidae > Orycteropus > Orycteropus afer. Next base: position 87,311 of record NW_006922643.1, read on the forward strand.
TCAGCACCCCAGAAATCAGGTTTTTCCCCTCCCCAGTGTTTCTTGTTATTGTTGCTTGTTGTAGATATTCTTGTTATTTGCTTGTTTATCTAGTGACTTTTCTAAACTAATTCTGTAAAGTTTTTTTTTTTTTTCATGTATGGCCAGCATTGCCCTTATTCAATTATTTTAGTGGTCAGCTAATGACTCAACAGAGAACTTATTACACACCTGGATCCAATAAATCTCCCAGTCTTTGCTGAGAAACTCTTTGTCACTGTTGAAGAATGCCTTGAACACTCTGTGTTAGGCTGGGTTCTCTAGAGAAGCAAAAGAAGTAAAGCTTATAGAGAGAGGAAAAAATACATACCTTAGGGAAATGGCTCATACACTTATAAAAGCTGGAGAGTCCCAAGTTCCTAGATCAAACGTCAAACTGGAGGCTTTTCCTGACTCACTCAGTGGCAGGGACTGACAAGCTCAAGGTTGACAGGCAGTAAACCAGCTGTTGACTCTAGCAGATGATGAATCCAAGATCACTAGGCAGAATGGTGGATTGTTCACACATGAACAGTTGTAGGCAGCACAACAGGATCCAGATCCACAGAAGAGTCACTTATTTTCCCAGGATGTCCATATATATATTGGAAGCAGTTATCCAAAAGATGAAATCCAAAGTATGACTGAGGAAGTAGTATGCTACACCCAAAAGGACTTGTTTGATTTTCCTCACATGTACAGACAGAAACCTGCAGAATATGTATAGGAATGGCTACTGATGGTGTGGGATAATGGTTCAAGGAAGGTAATATTGGATCAGTCTGAGTTTATTGATTTAGGCCCACTAAATACAGATTCTTCATTCAATGTTTCAGCTCAAGAGGTTAGGAAAGGACTTCCAGTAAGATGGAGGAATAGGCAGAAAAGCTACATAGACTCTCTTCAATAAAGAAAAGAAAAACCAATTGACAGAGATACAGAAGATGATCCTGGAGCCCTGAGCTTTGAAAGCAACCATGCAGAAGTGGATTAGGCACTAACTAGTGGAAAAACCTGAACAAAAACAGTGAGTACAGAGATGGTCAGAGCTGCAGATTGTCAGCTACTCTGACGTGACCAACAGCCTGAATATTGCCAAGTAGCATTGGGATCTGAGAATTGACCTGAAGATCAACCCTGGTCACTGAGGGCTACAGGGACAACTGCGTTGGTGACCTATGACTAGGAAGGGAAACAGCAAGGAGGGAGACAACCTGAGCTGTTGACTTTCCACTGTCTGGAGTGTGCAGCTATTTTGATTGTTCAGACATGGCAGCCATTTTGGATATTTAAGTGACTGAGGGTGCAGCCATTTTGAATGTTTACAAGTGGCAACGATTTTGGATTTTAAAGTGATAATTTTCTCATTTGGATTCCAGGGACCTAAGAATAGGCTCTGTTTGCCAAGGTCAGCAGGGACATGCAAGAGGCTGACAATAGGAAAAGAGACAGGTGGTGAGTGTATAAGTGTTGTCAACTAGTGAATAGAGGAGCACAATACCCTGCTTGCATAGATAACTTACAAACAAAACAAAGAAAATGCAAATAGTGGGCAAGTCACTCCAACATACAATCACCAATTAAATATAAACACAAAAACGTCACAACACCTCAGAGACAGCAGAGCATCACAGTCCACACAAAAAAGCAAAATAAAACAGGAGAAACAGGGGACCAGGATACAGACTCAAAACACATTCCTGAGGAAGATGCAGCATTGGAACTCACTGATAAGAAATTCAAAAGAATTATATTTAGGTATCTTCAATGAATTGACAGATCAAGGAAAACACAGAAAAAAAAAGGACAATTTCAAAAGACAATACAAGAACAAAATAACAAAATAAATGAAGAATTCAAAATGATACAAAATCTACACACAGAAATCCAGAAGATTAATACTAAATTTTCAGAAATAGATAAGACATTGAATGGGCAAAGGAACAGAATTGAATCAATGGAAGACAGAATTAGGGAGATTGAAGGCAAATACCTGAACACTTCTTTGGAAAGGGATAAAGATCAGAAAAAAAGATCAAAACAAAATGAAGAAAGCCTAACGTTCATGTGGGATACCATCAAAAAGAATAATGTACATGTCATTGGAATTCCAGAACAGGAAGAGAAAACAAAAACCACTGATAAAATTGTCCAAGATTTGTTGGAAGAGAATTTTCCTGGTATGATGAAAGATGAGAATATATCCATTCAGGAAGTCCAACGAACCCCAAACAGAATAGACTCCAAAAGAAAAGCACCAAGACATATCATCATCAAACTCACTAAAACCAAAGAAAAAGAAAGAATCATGAGAGCAGCACAGGAAAAAATGAAAAGTTACCTACAAGGGGAACCAATAAGACTTAGCTCAGATTTCTCAACAGAAACCATGCAGTTGAGAAGACAATGGGATGGTATATATAAAATAGTGAAAGAGAAAAATTTCCAACCAAGAATTATGTACTCAGCAAAACTGTTCCTTAAATATGATGGTGAAATTAGGACATTTCCAGATAAGCAGAAATTAAGGGCATATGTTAAAACCAAAACAAGCTTACAAGAGATGCTAAAGGGAGCCTTTTGGACAGAGAAGCAATAGCCAACAACTGACCATTAACACACATGATGATATAACCTAGAAACCAATCCAGCTATGGAAATATTCAAAGTAAATAAGGCTATAAGATTGTAAACAGGGAACCAGAGACATCAATTGACAAATGAAGACAACTACGGACCACGGTTGGGCATTCCTACTTCCGTAGTGATACTGCCTCGGAAATCCAAGGAGGGGTCGCTATGAGTCGGGGCCGACTCGACGGCAAACAACAACAACAACAACACAGACCAAAAAGAGGGGAAAAAAACTGTGTCATTACAGAACTTCTAGATGGTAGGGAAGTCAAGACAACAAGATAGAATGGACTGTTCTAAACCTGAGAAGAAAACTATAAATCATAGGGTAACCTCAAAGAAAAATGATAAACCTTCACATCAAAAAAGAGGACCAGCATAAATTTTCAGCAAATACTAAAACTATAACAATGAAAGAAGTGATAATATGATTCATAAACAAAACAAGCTCAGCATAGAAAATTATATGGAACAAAGAAATCAACACCACGAAAAAGCACATAACAAAAATGACAGCAACAAATTCATATTTTCTAATAATTACATATCTGGCAAGGGACTTATCTCTAAGATTTATAGCGGAAGGGTGGATGACCAAACTATAATGCATGCATATCATGGAATGCTATGCAGCAGTAAAGAATAATGGAGAGTCTGCAAAACACCGCAAAATATGGATGAACCTGAAGGACATTATGCTGAGCAACATAAATCAATCACAGAAGGACAAATATAGTGTTAATTCGCTGTTGTGGAGGGTCAAGGAAAGATTTATATGTGGAGGGAAACTTTCTTTGTTGACTTCCAGGAGTGGGAGGAGAGGGAAGGGAACACTGAAAAAAAAAATGCATTGACCCATGTCATTTTAATTTTGGGTATTTCACTGTACATAAATTATATTTCAATAAAATGCATTTTTTAAAAAGGTTAGGAAAGGATCTAATTGTTTATTTGGCTGGCTTACTGAAGCATGGATTGATTATGCAGTGGCCTACATAAAGTCAAGTTGAAGTATCGGACCTGCCTTGGTACAATGTAGAAGAAGGTATCCAGAAGCTTAGGGAAATTGGCATGTTAGAATGGATTTATCAGGTTAGACCACTAGACCCAGAAATGGAGAGCCCAGAGGACACATCTTTGACCACTATGGTGAGTAACAAATTTATAAAAGGAGGCCCAGCATCCTTGAAGACTGCTGTGATTGCTATTTTATGTAAGCTGGATTTGACAGTAAGAACTGCCCCAAATGAACTTAGACACTTAAGTACAATGGGGCTGATTGGACTCTGTGGTAGTAGGGGACAACTGGCAAAAGTTAATCAACAAACACAAGGTGGGCATGGTTACCATAATGGACAGCAAAGTCAAAACAGTAATCTGACTCATGTGAAATTATGGCATTGGCTACTTAGGCATGGTGTTCTGAGGAGTGAAATACAAGGGAAACCTACTAAATATATACTTGATCTGCATAGACAGAAGAATTCTAGGCCACATGAATAGAAGTCTAGATTGAATTGCCAGAATACAGAGTCACAGCCCCTCAATCAATTCCCAGACGTGAGTCAGTTTACAGACCCACAACCCCTTGAATGAAGGGGAGGCTGGGTCCACTTGAGAAAGGATCCTACTACATTGCCAAAAATTGATACTGTCAATCTTTCTCCCAGCCTTCCCCAAAGGGATCTGAGGCCTTTTAGAAGAGTGACTGTTCATTGGTGAAAAGGAAATAATGAGACATTTGGGGAATTACTGGATACTGGCTCTGAATTGACACTAATTCCAGGAGACCAAAAGTGTCACTGTGGCCTACCAGTCAGAGTGGGAGCATATGGGACTCAAGTTATTGATGGAGTCTTAGCTCAGGTGCATTTCACAGTGAGTCCAGTGGGTCCCTGAACCTATCTTGTAGTGATTTCCCCAGTTCCAGAATGCATAATTGGAATAGATATACTGAGCAATTAGCAGAATTCCCACATTGGCTCCCTGGCATGTGGAGTAAGGCTATTATGGTAGGAAAATCCAAGTGGAAGCCATTAGAACTGCCTCTACTTAGAAAAACAGAAAATCAAAAGCAATACCACATCCCTGGAGGGATTGCAGAGATTATTGCCACCATCAAGGACTTGAAGAATGCAGGAGTGGTGATTTCCACCACTACCCCATTTAACTCGCTTTGTTAGATTGTATTCTCTAGAGAAACAAAACCAGTAAAGCTTATAGAAAGAGAGAGAAAAAAAAAATCATCTTAGGAAAATGGCTCACACACTTACAAAAGCTGGCAAGTCCAAAGTTCTTGGATCAAACATCAAGCTGGAGCTTTTCCCTGACTCTTGCAGCTGCAGAGGATGAGGAGCTCAGGGTTGGCAGACAGTATACTGGTTGGTGACTCCAACGAATAACTAGTCCAAGATCTCTGGGCCGAAAGGTGGATTGTTTGCTTATGGACAGTTGTAAGAAGCACAACAGAATCCTGATCCACAGAAGAATGTCTCTTTTCCCAGGATGTCCATAAAGATACTGGAAGTAGTCCACACCCCTAGGGAAACTCCCTTTCAACAGATTGGCTGCTCGAAACATATTCATCTGCTCTAATCATGGGAATAGCCATATCATAACTGCTTAAACCACACAGAATTGTGGTCCAGCCAAGTTGACACACAGCACCAACTATCACAGCCCACCCCTTGTCAACTTGGCAGTTGTACACATCTTAGCCATATATAATCTCTAAAGAAGGACAATTATAAAGTCATATTTGTGCCTAACTTGATACACTAACACATGTACAACTGAAATGCATTAACCTTATTTACATTTCACAGTTGATAACAGAAGGAAACAAAACTATCACACTCACCTATTTGGCCTATGCAAAAAGACAGATGGATCTTAGAAAATGATCGATTATAATAAACTTAATCAGGTGATGACTCCAATTGCAATTGCTGTTCCTGATGTGGTTTCATTGCTTGAGCAAATTAGTACGTCTCCCAGTACTTGGTATGCAGCTATTGATCTGGCCAATGCCTTTTTCTTAACACCAATTTCAAAGAACCATCAGAAGCAGTTTGCCTTCAGCTGGCAAGGCCAACAATATACTTTCATAGTGCTTCCTCAAGTGTGATAGTGGAGCTGTGTGTCTACTAGCCTGGGCCACAATTCTGTGTGGTTTAAGCAGTTGTGATGTGGTTATTCCTATGATGGGCTCAGATTAATATGTTTTGAACAGCCAATCCATTGAAAGGGAGTTTCCCTAGGAGTGTGGACTACTTCCAGTATCGTTATGGACATCCTGGGAAAAGAGACACTCTTCTGTGGATCGGGATTCTGTTGTGCTGCTTACAACTATCCGTGAGCGAACAATCCACCATTCAGCCCGGAGATCTTGGATTCGTCATTCGTTGGAGTCAACAGCCAGTGTACTGCCTGCCAACCTTGAGATTCCCAGCACCTGCAGCTGTGAGAGTCAGGAAAAGCCTCCAGCTTGACATTTAATCCAAGAACTTTGGACTTGCCAGTTTCTGTAAATGTGTGAGCCATCTTCCTAAGATGAATTTCTCTTTCTCTCTATATATAAGCTTAACTGGTTTTGTTTCTCTAGAGAACCCAGTCTAACACATCAGGGGTATACCAACTTCCAAGCACCATGCCATAATTTAGTCCATAGGGATCTTGATTACCCTTCCCTCCCACAAGACATCACCCTGGTCCATTATATTGATGACATTGTGCTGATTGGACCTAGTAAGGAAGAAGTATCAATGACTCTAGATTTATTGGTGAGACATCTGTGTGCCAGACAATGGGAAATTAATCCAACAAAAAAATCAGACACTTTCCACCTCAGTGACATTTCTAGGGGTACAGTGGTATGGAGCATGTTGAGATATTCCTACTAAAGTGAAAGATAAGTTATTCCATCTGGTTTCCCCCACAACTAAAAAGGAGGCACAACGTCTGGTGAGTCTCTTTGGATTTTGGAGGCAACATATCCCTCATTTGGCCTATTTATCAAGTGACTCAAAAATCTTCTAGTTTTGAGTGGGACCCAGAACAACAGAAAGCTCTGCAACAAGTTCAGGCTGCCATGTAAGCTGCTCTGCCACTTGGAACATGTGATCCAGCTAATCCAATGGTGCTTAAGTGTCTGTGGCAGATAGAGATGCTATTTGGAGTCTTTGGCAGGTCCTTATTGGTGAATCACAATGCAGACCCTTAGGATTTTGGAGCAAAGCTCTGCTATCCTCAGCAGATAACTATTCTCCTTTTGAGAAATAGATTTTGGCTTTTCTCTGGGATTTAGTAGAGACTGAACACCTAACCATGGGCCACCAAGTCACCATGAGGTCTGAGCCGCCCATCATGAACTGGGTGTTGTCTGACTCACAGAGTCATAAAGTTGGACGTGCACAGCGGCAATCTATCATTAAATGCAAGTGGTTTATAAGACATCGAGCTCAAGCAGGACCTGAAGGCACAAGTAAGTTGCATGAGGAAGTGGTCAAAATGCCTATAGCCTCCACTCCAGTCACAATACCTTCCCTCTCCCAGTATGCACATATGACCTCATGGGGAGTTCCTTATGATCAGTTGACCGAGGAAGAGAAAACTCTTGTCTGGTTTACAGATGGTTCTCCATGATATGCAGGCACTCGTAAGTGGACAACAGAAGTACTGCAGCCCCTTTCTGGGACTTCCTTGAAAGACAGTGGTGAAAAGAAATCCTCCGAATCAGCAGAACTTTGAGCTATTCATCAGGCTGTTCACTTTGCATGGAACAAGAAATAGCCAGATGCGCAATTGTGTATGGATTCATGGGCTGTGGCTAATGACTTGGCTGGATAGAGTGGGACTTGGAAGGAGCATATTGGAAATTTGGTGACAAGGAGGTGTGGGGAAGAGTTCTATTGATAGATCTCTCTGAATGTGCCAAAGGAGTAAAGATATTTGTGTCTCATGTGAATGCCAACCAAAAGGTGACCTTGGCAAAGGAAGACTTTGACAATCAGGTGGATAAGATGACATGTTCTGTGGAAACCAGTCATCCTTTTTCCCCAGTTACTTCTGTCATTGCCCAATGGGTTCATGAACAAAGTGGCCATAGTTGCAGGGATGGAGGTTATGCACAGGCTCAGCAACATGGACTTATAAAAGCTGATTTGGCTATTGCCACTGTTGAGTGGCCAATCTGCCAGCAGCAGAAACCAACACTGAGTCTGCAATATGGACCCATTCCTCAGGGTGATCAGTGGGCAACCTCGTGGCAAGTTGATTAAATTGGACCACTTCCATCATGGAAAGGGCAGTGTTTTGCTCTTACTGGAATACTTATTCTGGATACAGATTTGTCTTCCCTGCAAGCAATGCTTCTGCCAAAACTACCATTCATGGACTTACAGAATGCCTTATCCACAGTCACAGTATCCCAAACAGCATTGCTTCAGATCAAGGAACTAACTTCACAGCAAATGAAGTGTAGCAATGGCCCTATCTTCATGGAACTCACTGGACTTATCATATTCCCCATCATCCTGAAGCAGCTGGCTTGATAGAACAATGGAATGGCCTGCTAAAAACAGAATCACAGCACCAACTAGGTGACAATACCTTGAAAAGTTGGAGCAATGTCCTCCAGGAGACTGTATATGCTCTAAACCAGTGTCCAATATATGGTGCTGTTTATCCTATAGCCAGGATACATGAGTCCAGGAACCAAGGGGTGGAAACAGGAATGTCACCAGTCACTATTACCCCTAGTAACACACTAAAAAAACAAATTGCTTCCTGTCCCTGTGAACTGCAGAGGTCTTAGTCCCAAAGAGAGGAACACTCCCACCTAAAGACACAATACTGATTGCATTGAACTGGAAATTAAGAATCCCACCTGACCATTTTGGCTTCCTCATGCCTCTGAATCAACAGACAAAGAAAGGAGTTACTATACTGTCTGATGTGGTAGACCCTGAGTACCAAGGGAAAATTGGATTGATATTACATAATGGAGGTAAAGAAGAATATGTCTGGAATACAGGAGATGCTTTCATCTCTTAGTACTACCATGCTCTGTGATTAAAGTCAATGGAAAACTACAGCAACCCAATTCTAATATGACTACTAATGGTCCAGACCCTTCAGGAATGAAGGCTTGGGTCAACCCACCAGGCAAAAAACTATGACCAGTTGAGATGTTTGCTGAGGGCAAGGGAAATATGGAAAGGGTAGTGGAAAAAGTAGTTCTGAATATCAACTATGACCACGTGACCAGTTGCAGAAACAAGGACTATGATTTGTTATATTTCTTCATTGTATATGTGCATCAATTATTTTTATTCTTTAGTTATGAATTATAAAATGTAAACAGGGTTGATGCGTTTTTGGTTGTACGTGTGCTAGTGTATCATGTTAGGTGCAGATATGACTTTATAGTTGTCTTTATTTAGAGATTATACATGGCTACTTGACTGCTAACCAGAAGACTGTCTGTTCAAACCCACCAGCCACTCCTTGGAAGGAAGATGGGGCAATCTACTTCCATAGCAATACTGCCTCGGAAACCCAAGGAGGGTTTGCTATGAGTCAGGCTCAACTTGACAGCACACAGAAACAACAACAATATGGTTAAGGAGATGTGTACAACTGCCAAGTTGACAAGTGGTGGATTGTGATAGTTGGGGTTGTGTGTCAAGTTGGCGGGACCATGATTCTGAGTGGTTTAAGCAGTTGTGATGTGGTTATTACCATGAGGAGTCTGGATGTATATTCTTTGAGCAGCCAGTCCACTGACAGGGAGTTTCCCTAGGGGTGTAGTCTGCTTGCAATATATATATGAACATCCTGGGAAAAATGAGGGAATCTTCTGTGGATCTGGATACTGTTGTGCTGCCTACAATTGTCCATGAGTGAACAATCCACAATTCTATCTGGTGATCTTGGATTCATCATCCACTGAATTCAACAGCCTGCCCACCTTGAGCTTGTCAATCCCTGCAGCTGTGTGAATCGGAAAAAGACTCCAGTTTGACCTTTGATCCAGGAAATTGGGACTTGTCAGCTTCTATAACTGTGTGAGCCATTTCCCTAAAATAAGTTTCTCTCTGTCTCTCTCTCTCTCGATCTCTCTGTCTCTGTCTCTCTCTCTATGTGTGTGTGTGTATGTATATGTGTGTGTGTGTGTGTGTATAAGGAACTTTGGTGGCATAGTGCCTAAGACATTTGACTGCTAACCAGAAGGCTAGTGGTTCAAATACATCAGCCACTCCTCAGAAGGAAGATTGGGCAATCTACTTCTGTAGTGATACTGCCTTGGAAAACCAAGGAGGGTTCGCTGTGAGTCAAATTGACTAGAACTTGACAGCAGTGAGTTTGGTATTTTTGGTTTTAACCTTAATTTAAATGAGGACACACCCAGGCAATTCCTTCCTTCTTTGTGTGAGCATAATCTCCTTTCAAACACTCTTCCTGAAACCCAACTGCCCCTCCTTAGGTTTGTCCAGGACTTATGAATGCATAGCCACATTGCTAGTTTAATGGTCACAAAGTACTCAAATGGCATCTGAACTAAAGTCAGGACTCAAAATGGAGTTAAGGTTCCCATTGTAGACCACAGACTTTCACAAATCAAGTACTGCAGAGTTTAAGTTCTCAATTTTTTAAGATTCACATCTATAATATCATAATGAGACATGTAGAAGGTTATAGGACCCACAGGGTTAAATGAAAGCCTGAATTGCAATGCTAAATCCAAGCCTAGCAGGCAACTTACATCCTAGAGCAGGAAGTAAAGGAAGAACAGCCAACCTTCCCCTAGTTCATCCTTTAATCTCTTTGCAGGATGCTTTTGCAGGATGTTTCCTTTTTGCAGGATATTTTTGCAGAATTGTTTTTGCAGGCTCTAAGTCACTTCCCTGGAATCAAACCAGCACCTCAAAGCCTTCATAACACAGTCCAATCCCCACTCATTCCATGAATAAAGATGAAGCTCTTTTTTTCCTCCACCCCAAACCCTTCGTAAACCCCAGCAAATCCTTTGGCAGGGGAGAGGTGGAGGCTAGTTGTGGTAGTCAAGGTTGTCTGTCAACTCGGCTGGGCCAGGTTGAGTGGCTGGACTGCTGGTGGTAGTTATCCCCCATGGTGACACTGCCAATCAGCTCCATTGTGGGATCTACCACAAGCAGCTGAGTAGTTGCTTTAGGGATGTGTCTGCTTTCAGCATATAAGAAGCAACTTTGGGACTGGTCTTCAGTTTATGGCACGCTTGAACCCTGCATGTAGCTGAGTCATTGTTCAGTAGCCTGCCATGCTCTGTCAATCTTGGGACTTTTAATGGACTTGAATTAATAGCCTACCATGTGGTTTAGTAATATCAGGACTGTGCCTTGTTACTTGTCAACCTTGGATCTGTCAGCCTCAGCAGCCAGAAGCTGAGTGAAGAAAACTCTCCAGCTTCAGTCGGCTGGGACCAGGAAGCAGAGCCCAAGGTTGAGGGGCTTTCACTCAATCCCTAGAGCCTGGCACTTTGAGCTCAGACTTAAAGCCTCCAAATTGTAAGAATAAACTTCTGTTTGTTAAAACCATCCCATTTGTGGAATATTCTTGTCATAGCAGCACTAGGTAACCAGAACACTAGTGTATGCAAAAGCCCTTCTGTGTCTCTCCCTTGTGAGCAGCACCCCCCTTTCTCTTTAATAAACTTTGGTTCATATGGACATTCTGCCTCTACTGTTCAATTCTTTGTCAGCAGCAGGCAAGGACCCTCACTCAGGGTCTCAGGACCCTCTGGAACAAGTGTAATGACCAAGAAGGAACATTAAGTGTCCCAGGTTCAAACGGAGGTCTGCAAGATCCCATCAGATGGATGAGCAGCTGCCAGGACTCCATTTGTCTTGCATCCCTCCCTCTTGGTGAGAAGACCACTAACCCTGAACTTTTTAAATTAAGTCTCCACACAAAGCAAACCTTTCTCTCCCCCAACCTTATTTCTCACTTCTCTCACTTTTTTTCTCCCTCTTTCTTTCCTTCCTGTTTCCTGCTTCACAAGGGACAATGTCCCTGATTTGAAACATGAGCCTTTTAAACTCTCTTTTCTCTTTCCTCTTTTATGTTGCTGTTGTTGTTAATGTGCCATTGAGTCGGACCCAACTCATAATGACCCCTCCTTGGGTTTCCGAGGTGGTATCACTATGGAAGTAGATTGCCCAACCTCCCTTCCGACGAGTGGCGGGTGGGTTTGAGCCGCCAGCCTTCTGGTTAGCAGTCAAGTGCTTTAGGCACTATGCTACCAGAGTTCCTTTTCCTCTTTTATAGTCAGGGCTTTTTCTCTTTTATTTTTCTCTGGCTTCTCGGAGAGATGGTATCCCTGGTTTGAACCTTGAGGCTGACAGGTAGATAGGTCTCTTCCTTTCCAGCATCACAGTAGGAATGTTGAACCATGAGGCTCCCAGGTATGTGGTTTCAAAGAGATAAATAACTGTCATACTCTGTTGCTTTTCTCTCTCCTCTTTATTCCTTTCCTCTACAGGAAGGATGATGTGCTGGATGTGAACTGTGAGGCTGCAAGGGGCGGTTTGAAACTCTCTTCCGCCCAGGTCTGATCACCCCCGGGGGTTCCGTTAGGTGGAGTGATACCCCTAAGTGGAATTGTTTAGCTCAGGGATCTGGGAAGACCCCAGAGTGCTCTGGACTGCTTAAGATATAATTCTTTACAAAAAAAAAAAAAAAAAACTCACTGCCATGGAGTGGGATCTGACTCATAGCAACCCCTCCTTGGGTTTCCTAGGTGGTATTACTACAGAAGTAGATTTCCCAATCTTCCTTCCCAGGAGTGGCTGGTGGGTTTGAACCGCCACCCTTCTAGTTAGCAGTCAAATGCCTTAGGCACTTAACGCCACCAGGGCTTACTTGCACTTTAATTCTTTCTTTCAACTCTGGTGCCACCTAGTGACTTTCCTTTTAATTTCCCCTCTGAGTTTCTACATTTCCTCTTTCTCCCTCTGAATTTAAACTTCTCCCTGTTGAGTGTTTGCCATCCTCAAGAGTCAAGGGGGAGACAAAAAATCTGTACTAGCCCTCTTTGTTTTAGTCATTCTGTTTTAAAAGTTTGATCTTTTGGTGTCCTCTAGTGTACACAAGACATATTATGCTGGCTTGCTTTCTAGCCAACACTTTTTCTAGTTTGATTTCTCCCTTCTGTGCCCCAGTCTTTGGGAAAATTCTTTTACTCCAAATAGAGCTCCTTTCCTTTCCTCAACCTGAATCTATGGTCCTGTGAGCTGTGCCAAACAGCCCCTGGACCCAGTTTCACAGTTGCTTTTCCTGACTAGTCATCTGGGGGTGTCATCCAGTGGCCAGTCTGTGCCTACCTGGGCAGGGGAGAAATGCTTGGGGCTCCACTGCAGATTTCTCCAGAAAGCCTTCAACCTGTGACATGGAAGACTCGGCCTGGATGGCTCCTTGAGAGGTAGTGAAGGGATCTTATTTCAGGTAAACTTACATTTGTTTTAATCAGAGGTTTGAGTTTGTAATCTGGTCATTATTAACTAAGCTTGAAATTGCTAAGCCTATGTTGACGGTGACAGCACACAGCATCTGAACAGGTTACCTGCGATGATGGAGACAGCACCCAGTATCCAAGCATGGAAAGTGAAAGCAACATTCATTGCTATGTTAAGGCTGTTAAACTAACCTGTATGTTTGCCAGCTTTTCTTTTCTCATTTTCTAATTCAGTTTCTCCTGTAAACAGTTTTGAAACCGGTAACATTCAGAGTATACCAGAGCACATGCCTCTAGAATGTATTTTAAAACTCTAAAACAAATTTGGTTATGATCCCATGAAAAAGAAAAGACTGGTCTTTTTAAGCACAGTTGTGTGACCACAATTTGAATCAGGAGGTCAAAACACTAGCCACCTTTGTTGTTGTTGTTGTTATGTGCCGTCTAGTCGGACCTGACTCATAATGGTACCCCTCCTTGGGTTTCCGAGGCAGTACCACTACAGAAGTAGACTGCCCAGCCTTCCTTCCAAGGAGTGGCTGGTGGCTTTGAACCACCAGCCTTCTGGTTAGCAGTCAAGTGCCTTAGACACTATGCTACCAGAGCTCCTACTAGCCACCTTATTTATGCTCAGTAAATTATAATATCATTATAATTTTTTCAAAAGGCAAGGGAACTGAGGGAAAATTTCTTATGTACCAAGACCTCACAGAAGAATCCTTTAATCCTTTTGTACTGAAGCCCAGGAAGGAGGAGGATATGCTCGCTCACATTTTGTTTTAACCCCTACTTCGTCTAACAGCACCTTCAGGACCTGAGGTGTCAACCCCCACATATGCTACTGCCATAGATTGAAGAGGTCCCCCACCTTGTAATAACCTGGATGCTGACACTGGCACTCCATGTAGAGGAACTGGTGGCACCCCCACCAGCCCAGGCAAGTGTACCCCCTCTTTTCCCAATCTAACTTCAATCCCTACCAGACCCAACCCCCTGGTACACCCATCTCCCTCCCTGATGGGGCTCCACTCAGGGAACAAGCTTTATGCTCCTTTCTCGGATTCCTCCTAGTGGTCTTCAGGAACATTTCCACTAAGGGAAATAGTGGATGGAAGTGGGGGTACTATCAGGATACATGTTCCCTTTTCAGTGTCAGACTTGAGCCAGTGCAAGGAAAGGTAGTTTTTCTGAGGACCCAGAAAAGTTCAAAGATGAGTTTGTAACACTTAGCCTGAATTTTAGCCTTACATGGGGAGATGTTATGGTAATTTTAAACCACTGCTGCACAACAGATAAGAAAAACAACAACCTAGTTAAGGCAAGAGAATATGCAGACAATGCTAACCACTCTCATCTGACTGACCCTATACTCAGACCAGGAGGAGAGGTAGTCTCAGAGGCTGATCCAAATTGGGACTATAATGCAAATGACAGGCAAAAGTCTAAATATTTGGTTACTTGTGTGGAAGAGGAAATGTGAAAATGTGTCGCAAAACCAGTGAATAACTTATTGAAATTAAAGAGATCATACAAGGTGTCGAAGAAAACCCAACAGTGTTCTTGGGGCCACTTACAGAGGTATTTAGGAAATATACTAACAATGATACAGATACCCCAGAGGGTAGGGCCCTAGTGGCCATGCATTTTATAACACAATCAGCTGCACACATAAGAAGGAAGCTACAGAAGTTGGAGGCAGGCCTCTAGACCCCATTCCCACAGATGGTACAGGAAACCTTTAAGGTATTTAACAATAAAGACTGGGCAGAGGAGGCAAGGAAGGCTAGAAGGATAGACAAAAAAGGCCCAGTTGTTCGCCATATCCATACAAGGACCTCCATCTGGTGGTAACCCTATGGGCCAGAACTATTTTGACCCACTGAGAGGACTCCGACCACAGCAAGATGACTTTGGCCCAGATCAGTGTGGCTACTGTAAGGAAAAGGTCCACTGGCAGAAGGAGTGTCCCCAATGCCCTAAAACAAGGCACCCAGTCTACCCTTCCTGTCGCCCACCTCCCGTTCTAGCTCCCCTCTCTGAGAATGTAGAGCTTCAGTATTGAAAGTACCCAGAGTATGGCTCGACCTCAGGCCAGAAGACCATCACTGTAACATTCACAGAGCCTTGGGTTACCACCAAAGTGGAAGGTAAGGACATTGCATTTCCTTTTAGATATGGGGTGTGGTAGTTAAGGTTATGTGTCAACTTGGCTGGGCATGGTTTTGAGCAGCTGGGCAGCTGGATATCATATTTCCCATGATGAGACTGGTAATCAACTCCATGGTGGAATCTAATGTGAGCACCTGAGTAGCTGTCTTAGGGATGTGGTCTGCTTCCAGTGTATAAGGAGAAGCTTTGAGAAAAGTCTCTGAGCTCTTTGATACACTTGGACCCTGCATGTAACCGAGTCTTCATTCAGCAGCCTGCCATATTGTCTGCTGATCTTGGGACTCTTTCTGGACCTAAACTAGTGGTTTGCCATGTTGCTTAATAATCTTGGGACTATGCCATTTGACTTGTTGATGTTGGGTTTGTCATCCTCAGCATCCAACAACTGTCTGAGTTAAGAGAAGCCTCCAGCTTCAGTGGGCTGGAAGCAGGAGGCAGAGCTAAAGCACAAGGTTGAGGGGCTTTCAGCCAGCCTCTAGATCTGGCATTTTGAACTCAAACTTCTAGACTCCTAAACTGCAAGAGAATAAATCTCTGTTTGTTAAAGCTACCCATTTGTGGTATTTTCTATTAGAGCAGCAATAGATAACCAAAATACAGGTGTTGCCCATTCTGTCCTGATTCAACCTCCTGTCCAACTCTCCAGACACTACAGCATAGTAATAGGGGTTGATAAGAAGCTTAAGGAATGGAAAATGCCGACAGATGAAATCTACCCAATAAAACACAAGGAATTGGAAGTCTTAGAGCCTATTAATTGCAAGGGACACCAAAAGGGAAACAGTTACACAGTCCTGGGGAATAACAGAGCCAACTTCACTGCTAAATAGGCAGCCCAAGAATCTGGGCCAGAGAAAGAGTTAGCCCTCGTTCCCTTCAAGTTGGAGACCCAACTTCCACAGTACTCTGAGAGTGAAAAGGAGGAATGGGCAAAGAGGATTACTCAACAAGGTCCAGGTGGGTGGCTAGTTAATGATAAAGGAATTTTCTATGCTTCTGAGTCCAGTCTATGGAAGATTGTTAAGGGCTTCCACTATGCCACCCATTAGGGAAGAGATGAATTAACAAACCTGTGAGTAAATGCCTTTATGGAAGAAACTTATATGAGACAGGTTAAGCAGGTGGTACTCAATTGCAAAACTGCCAGAAGAACAACCCTCAGTACACCCAATACCCCCTCAGTGCCAGTCCAGCACAAAGGAACCTACCTGGGAGAGGACTGGCAAATGGACTTCATTGTTATGCCTCCATGACAAGACTATAAATATCTGCTAATCTATGTTGAGGGAGCTCTGGTAGCATAGTGCCTAATGCTAACCAGAAGGCTGGTCGTTCAAAGCCACCAGCCACTCCTCGGAAAGAAGATGGGGCAATCTACTTCTGTAGTGATACTGCCTCAGAAACCCAAGGAGGGGTCGCTATGAGTCGAGTCTGACTCCACGGCACATAACAACAACAATTTATGATGACATTTTCACAGGAAGGATAGAAGCCTTCCCAGCTAGGACTGAGAAGCCCTCTGAAGTTTAACAAAACCAAAACCAAACACACTGCCATCGAGTCGGATCCAACTCATAGTGACCCCTCCTTGGGTTTCCTAGGCGATATCACTACGAAAGTAGATTGCCCAACCTTTCTTCTGAGGAGTGGCTGGTGGGTTTGAACCACCAGCTTTTTGGTCAGCAGTCAAATGCCTTAGGCACTTCATCACCAGAGCTGAAGTAAGTTAAACCTTCTTAAAAGAGATCCTCCCCAGGTATGGGCCCCAAAATTCCTTGCAATCAGACAGCACTCTGGCTTTCATAGCCAAGGACTATCCAAAGCTTTGGGAATCAATTATAAGTTACATGCAGCCTAGCACCCTCAATCATCTGGAAAAGTAGAAAGAATGAGCCAGACTTTGAAGAGAAGTTTACCTAAGTTATGCCAAGAGACCCAGGAGTCCTGAATGAGACTGCTCCTAATTGTCCTCCTGAGAATTAGATCTTCCCCTAGGGGTGATCTGAGACTCAGCCCCTATGAAATGTTATATTGTCAGCCTTTCCTTACCACTGACTTCCTGGAGCTTAACAACTCCCCATGCTCTATCATCAATCTTGGACAAGTTGTTGTTGTTGTTGTTGTTATGTGACTTATAGCAAGCCCTCCTTGGGTTTCCGAGGCAGTATCACTATGGAAGTAGATTGCCCAACCTTCTTTCCAAGAGGTGGCTGGTGGGTATGAACCGCCAGCCTTCTGGTTAGCAGTCAAGTGCTTTAGGCACTATGCTACCAGAGCTCCAGGACAAGTAGAGGAAGCCTTAAAGGAGTATGGTAACAAGGTACTGCCTGCCTTAGTCCAGGAGATCTTGTTCTCCTGAAATCTTTGAGGGAGGGGACCCTGACAGCCACTTACAAGAGAAGTAGAAAGGCCCCTGAGTACTCCTACTGCAGTCAAGCTACAAGGAGGGTCTTCATAGATACATACTCTAGAACAAAGCTTTACACCCCACAGTAAATTGAGATACCACCCAACTGTGGGGAACTTGAAGGCCACTATATCTGTGTTCCCCTTGAAGATTTGAGTCTTTTCTTTAAGAAGCAGCAGCAAGCTTTGGGGCAAGCAACTAGATAATTAATGCACTCACATCTTGATAGGGATCCTCATTGCTGTTACAGTCTAATTATTTTACTAGGCTTTTGCTTTTGGAGCAATCCTACTCCCACCCCAGGAAAATCATACTTCTGCCTTTGCTGGATATGATTCACAGTGGCTTGTTGCTTACTTTTTCTTTATATTTCTATTATGCATTTTTTATCTGTAGTGGGATTGGAACCCAGAACTGGACCACTCTGAATATTTAAAAATCCATAGAAAAGCTCCTCTTTTAAAATGTGGCCAACATTGTTGCTGGCCTTTGGTGTGCTCTACCAGGTTGAATCCTTAGTACCCCACACTATGGTTCAACTATCAATAGGTATATCTTATAGAAACAATCTCAATCACTGCTGGATCTATTATAAAAAGCCAAAAGATGGGTCAGGAAAGGGACTAGGAATCTTGGCAATTCCTATTACTGCAAAAAAATATCACTACCCCGGACACTCTGACCCCATATCCAGCTCCTAAGGGCATGTGCTGTAAGAATTCTACTTGGTTTTTGACTTCCAGTAAGATGAAGGAATAGGCAGACAAGCAACACAAACCCTCTTCAACAAGGAAAAGAAAAACCAATTGACAGAGATATAGAAGATAACCCTGGATCCCTGAGCTTTGAAAGGAACTATACAGAAGTGGATTAGGGACCAACTAGTGGAAAAACCTGAATGAAAATAGTGAGTACAGAGATGGTTGGAGCTGTAGACCATCAGCTACTCTGACATGACCAACAGCCTGAATATTTCCAAGTGGTGCTGGGACCTGAAAATTGACCTAAAGGTCAACCTTGGTCACCAAGAGCTGCAGGGACACCTGCGCTGGTGGCCTATGACTATTAATGGAAACAGCAAGGAGGGAGACAACCTGAGCTGTTGACTTTCTGCTGTCCGGAGGGTGCAGCCATTTTGATTGTCTACACGTGACCGCCATTTTGGATATTTAAAGTTATCAATGGCAAAACCATTTTGAATGTTTATAAGCGGCAGCCATTTTGGATATATTTAAAGTGACCGAGGGTGCAGCCATTTTGAATGTTTACAAGTGGCAGCCATTTTGGATATTTAAAGTGACTATGTGTGCAGCCATTTTAATCTTTACAAGTCGCAACCATTTTTAATTTTAAAGTGATAGCATTCTCATTCAGATTCCAGGGACCTAAGGATAGGCATTGTTTGCCAAGGTTGGCAAAGACATACAAGAGGCTAACAATAGGAAAGGAGACAGGTGGTGAGTGTATAAGTGCTATCAGCTAGTGAATAGAGGAGCACAGCACAGTACCCTGCTCGTGTAGATAACATACAAAGAAAACAAAAATCATGGGCAAGTCACTCCAACATACAATCACCAATTAAATATAAACACAAAAATGTCACAATGCCTCAGAGACAACAGAGCATCACAGTCCACACAAAGAAACAAGATAAAGTAGGAGAAACAAGGGACCAGGATACAGACCCAAAACACATCTCTGAGGAAGATGCAGCATTGGAACTCCCTGATAAGGAATTCAAAAGAATTATATTTAGATATCTTCAAAAGATTGAGAGACATATCAAGGAAAACACAGACAAAACCCTAGAAGAATTTCAGACGAAAATACAAGAACAAAATGACAAAAATAAATGAAAAAGTAGATATGATTCAAAATCTACAGATAGAAATTCAGAAAATCAATACTAAATTGTCAGAAATAGATACCACATTGAAAGGGCAAAGGAGTAAAATGGATGCAATGGAAGACAGAATTAATGAGATTGAAGACAAATACCTGAATACTTCTTTGGAAAGGGATCAATCAAAAAAAAGATCAAAACAAAATGAAGAAAGCCTAAGGTTCATGTGGGATATCATCAAAAGGAATAACCTATGTGTCACTGGAATTCCAGAGCAGGAAGAGAAAAATGAAACCACTGATAATCTTGTCCAAGATTTGTTGGAAGATAACTTCCCTGATATGATGAAAGATGAGAATATATCCATTCAGGATGTCCAACAAACCCCAAACAGGATAGACCCCAAAAGAAAAGCACCACAACAAACCATCATCAAAATCACTAAAACCAAAGACAAAGAAAGAATCCTGAGAGCAGCATTGGAAAAACAAAAAGTTACCTACAAGGGACAACCAATAAGTCTAACCTCGGATTTCTCGGCAGAAACCATGCAGGTGAGAAGACAATGGGATGGTATATATAAAACATTGAAAGAGAAAAATTTCCGACCAAGAATTAAGTACCCAGCAAAATTGTCCCTCAAATATAATGGTGAAATTGGGACATTTCCAGATAAGCAGAAATTAAAGGGAATTTGTTAAAACAAGGCCAACCTAACAAGAGATTCTAAAGGGAGTCCTTTGGACAGAAAAGCAGCAACAGCCAACTACTGACCATTAACACACATGATGATGTAACCCAGAAACCAACCCAGCTATGGAAGTATCCAAAGTAAATAAGGTGACAAGATTGTAAACAGGGAACCAGAGATATCAATTGACAAATGAGGACAACTACAAACCAAAAAGAGGGAAAACTGTGTTGTTATAGAACTTCTAGATGGTAGGGATGTCAAGACAACTACAAGATAGAATGGACTGTTCCAAACTTGGGAAGAAAACTATAAATTACAGGGTAACCTCAAAAAAAAATTATAAACCTTCAGATCACAATAAAAAAGAGGACCAGCACAAATATTTAGCAAATACTAAAACAATAGCAACAAAGGAATTGATAACACGATTCATCAACAAAACAAGCTCAGCATAGAAAACTATATGGAACAAAGAAATTGACACCATGAAAAAGCACATAACAAAAATGACAGCAACAAATTCATATTTGCCAATAATTACATATCTGGCAAGGGACTTATCTCTAAAATTTGTGGAAAACTCCAGTGCCTCAACACCAAAGGAATTAACAGTCCAATTGAAAAATGGACAGAAGACATGAATAGACACTTCATCAAAGAGGATATTCAGGTGGCCAGCTAATACATGAAAAGATGTTCACAAACATTGGCAATCAGAGAGATGCAAATCAAAACAACAATGAGATATGGTCTCACCCCAGCACTGATAGCAGGGTTCAACAAGACAGAAAATAACAAATGCTGGCAGGGATGTGGAGAGATTGGGACTCTCATACACTGCTGGTGGAACTGTGAAGTGATACAACTACTGAGGAAAGCAATATAGCAATTCCTTAGAAAGCTGGAATTGGAGATACCATTTGACCCAGCAATCCCATTACTAGGTATAAATGTCCTAAAGAGGTGAGAGCCAGGACAGGAACAGATATATGCACACTCATGTTCATCACAGCACTATTTACAATAGCAAAAAAGATGGAAACAACCTACATGCTCATCAGCGGAAGAGTGGATGACCAAACTATGGTACATACACATAATGGAATGCTATGCAGCATTAAAGAATAATGTAGAGTCTGCAAAACACTGTATAGTAAGGATGAACTTGGAGGACGTTATGCTGAGTGAAATAAGTCAATCACAGAAGGACAAATATAGCAATAGTTAATTGTTGTGGAGGGTCAAGGAAAGGTCTATATATGGAAGGAAACTTTCTTTGTTGGTTGCCAGGGGTGGGAGGAGAGGGGAGGGAACACTGCAAAAAAAAAAAAAATGCATTGACCCATGTCACTGTAGTTTTGTGTATTTCACTGTACATAAATTACATTTCCATAAAATGCATTAAAAATAAATAAATAAAATAAAGAAAGCTTGCTAGCAGCCATCTAGATGCAACAATGGGTCTCTCCTCATCTGGAGCAGGAAGGAATGGGGAGTACTAGAGATTCATGGAAACAATTAGTCCTAGCGACTGGTACACCATGTAATCTTCAGCCTGTATGACTATGAAACCAGAGGAACTGGATGGTGCCAGGCTACCATGGTCAGCCACTCAGAGGGGGGTTTATGTAGGAGATCCTGGATGGAAAGAGAGAAGAATGTGGAACAAAACTCAAGATCATTTGGGGGAGGAAAGAGGGGGACCAGGTTTGCTGGTCTGATGGAGCCTGGTGGAACCCTTGAGACTGTGGCCCCTGGCTGCCCTTTGGGTCTGGAATTGAACCCACACCTGTGGCTTCCAGCCAAACAAAAGACAGGCATACAATTTGAACATTTACCTGAGGTAGATACACTCCTCGGAGAGATCAATCATAAGACAAAGAGGGGCTGTTTATGCACAGGGAGACAGCTTGGGGGGCAGGAGTGCATGGAGGGATGGACATGGAGAAGAGGTGACTATCAGGAGGAGTTAGGAGTGGAGCTGTTACATTGGGGTACATTGTAGTCAGTGTCATGAGACAAAGTGTGTGTGAACTGTTGTATGGAGCGTGAATTTGCTCTGTAAATTTTCACCCAGATCACAATAAAAGAGAGAGAATTCTACTTGGTTTTTACCTTTGCTGGTGAGACAGGCAGAAGGTGGCAGGACCCAAAGGGTTAACTCAAAACACCAGCTGCAAGCCTAACAGCTGTAGCTAAAAGCCAAACCACTTCCTGAGACATAGGGTACAGAAGGAACCAAGCAGCCTACCCAATTCTGTGCCCTGCAATCTTGCAAAAAAAATTTTGCAAGTGTTTGTAGGCAATCTAATTTTCAACTCTCCAAGCATGTGCACATCACCATGAGACGACCACTAAATGACCTTCCTGGGTGGCAGTATTGAGGCAAGGACACTGGGAATCGAACTGGCACCCTGAGGGATAATGCATGTATAACATCCCATAATAAGCCATGTCAAGTATCTCAGCAGCCTCTGCAACTCCTGCACATGCACCCAATTTCTATAGTGCCACCCCTTTCTAGGAAACTACCACCCCTTCTCAGAAAATCCCCACCTGTTTCAAAACCCTTAAATACCACAGAAAATCATTGCTAAGGTACATGGGGGTTAGCGTTCCCTAGAGCTCTCTCCATCTCCTCTGGCCACACTCTGTTGCTATAATAAATCTTTGCTTTCTTGAAATTTCCTTTGTCACTGGGTCAGAAGAAGACAAGGACCCTCCATTGGTCGGTGAGGGTCCCTGAAACCCAAAAAATGGTGACACTATAATAGCTATACTTTCATAATTGATTTTGGACCCTGTCAGTTTAACCTGTTCGTAAAATTCATCTCCTAATTGCTGTGGGTTCAGAAGAAATTGATGACCACTATAATGTCCAGAATTTGGAAGAGTCTTTATTTAGCTATAGCTGGGCTGCAGGGAACTAAAGTGTTCTCCCCAACTGCAGCCCCGAGCCTGATTCCAGGCAGGTTTATATAGCTTAGGACTGCAAGCAGGCAAGAAAGCGTGTTACAGAAGTGAGATAAATTGCCAGATTATTGTTTAGGGAAGATTAATGGTCAGCTTACTATTTTAAGGAAGATTGGTGGTCAGCTTATTATCAGAACAGAAACACACAATCTGGAGTGAGAGTCCTCAATTCTGAGAATTTCTGTTGGCAGGATGTGGGCCCCTAACTCTTGGAATTACTATTAACAGGGCTCTCAGGGAAAGGAAGATTATCAGGGCTCTCAGGAAAAAGGAAGGGGGGAGTAGTTTTCTCACAAAATTACAAAATAGGATCATCTACTTCACTCCTTACTGTTTTTGTTTGGGAATCAAATCATTGATTTATTATTTATTTCCTGAGTGTTGAAGGCCTTGTACTGGGTTCTGAGAACCATGATTTTTACAGCCCAATCCTATTTTGTATGAATTTGTTTAGGGCGTTGAGTATGCAGGGTCCAATAATGAGGGAGAGTAGAAGTAACACTAGCAGAGCTATTAGGCTGGTGACAAGGGTTGCTGCCCATGGAGACCAGTTAAATAAATTTTGGTACCAATATTTGTTTGAGTCCAGATTATTTTGTCTTTCTTTTATACTTTTCCATACTAGGGTTACTGTTTCTTTGATTACTCCTGTTCTATTAGTATAGAAACAACATTCTTTCTTCTAGGGTAGTACATAGTCCACCCTGGTTTAAGAACAGCAAGTCTAGTCTTCTTATATTTTGTAAGGTTACTTCACCTAGGGATTTGACTTGCTCTGAGAGTTCTGAAATAGAGAACTCTAGTCTGCTTAAATCTATGTTGAAGCTTTGGGCTAGTCCCCTCAAGCCCTGATCTTGGATGATAAGGGTTGAGATTCCTGTGGCTGCAAATCCTGCAATTCTCAATCCCACAAGTAGAGGAATTAATATTGGAACTCTTTTATGCTTAGGGTATTCTGGGGAAGGTAATAAAGCTAGACCTTGGTCTCCTTCATATACATCAATTTGGGGTAACACATATACTAAATGCATAAGTGGATAGACAGGTGTCTAGGCCAAATGAGCAAGAAAACCAAGCGCTTGGGGTGGGGGCATTGATATACATAGAGGTTCTATTGTATGTTATAACAATGGTCTGGTTACAGTAGGTAGTAAATCGGGATTGAAACACATCATAATGAGGAGAAATAAAATAATTTCTAGGTCCCTGTTAGTTTCCTAACGCAAGGTGCATCTTATGAAAAATACACTCTATGTTAGAAAAGGAAGGTATAGATTGGTCTCCTAAACCCACCTAAAAGGGGCGTTTTGGGTTAAGGCACAGCCAGCAATGCTGAGCTAACTCGGGACTTGAGTTGTTTAAGACAGCAAGGGTGTTAGACAATAAGTGGAACAAGGGGGTCTCAAAACACCTGCGATCAGTAAGATTAATTGGGGGGATCACGTTTGTGAAAGTCTTAGCTTGAGGGGATGTTTCAGATCCTTGAAGGCCTGCCATTGGGAGCCCAGAGGTGCTAGCTTCAGATGCATGTGATGAATCCACAGTGTGAGGCCAGGTCTTCCACTTCCATGGCTGTGGGTATAGTCAAAACTACAGTGCAAGGTCCCTTCCAATGTGGGGTTAATCCTGTAGCAATGTGTCCTTTCATAAGGACCAGTTCCCCTGGCTGATAATGGTGTAAAGGTCAGGATCCAATCTCCTGGATGGAAGTTATGAAGGGAGTATCTGTAGGACACAACAACCTGCTGGAAGTAAACTGGTTAATAATTTGTAGCATTGCAGAGAAAGTTTGAATATGTTTTAAAAATATTTAATTTTTTAACAATTTTAAGGTCTCCCTTTCCTGCATAACTAGGATGCCAACACTAGAAAATGGTCTCCCATATAATGTTTAATATGAGCTTAACTTAAACCTGCTTTTGGGGGCAGCCCATATCTGTTACAGGGCAACAAGTAAAAGTTTTATCTAAGATAAGTTGGTCTCTTGGTACATCTTAGTCAGTGTCTTCTTAAATGTGTGTTTCATTTTCTCAATTTTTCTTGTTAATAGGCTAGTCCTGTTACTTGTTGGACTTTTGGAGATGTAAATGTTCCCTCATAATTATTTTGAACTGAGACCAGTAAACTAAACTGGGGATCATTTTAATAGGATTTATCACTTCTGCTGCTTTTCCGTACTTCAGGGAAAGGTTTTCAACCATCCAGTGAAAGTATCGATAAAAAGTAACAGGTACTTGATTTCTCAGGAGTTATAAATTTTACCTTCCAGTACTCACATAGGCTCAGTCCTCTTGTTTGAATTCTTCTTATCATTGGAGGTGGACTGCACTTTGGATTGTTTCTGGTATAGGTCAAGTTGTCTTGTGTAACCTTTTGGATGATTTTGTACAGATCCAGTCCTGCAATAAGTTTACTCAGTCAAGTATACGGGGCATCTTTTCCCATAACAAGTGCTGATTGTAGTGACAGTTCTCTTAGTAGCTTCTGTAGTACACAGCAACAGGTAATCGCAGGAGGTTGTCTGTAAGGTCCATGTCTGGTTTGGATTAACATTCACCTGGAGTTTGATAGTTGAGAAAGTAGCTTGAGTATTTAATTTGGTTATTAAGTCTTATTCCAACAGAGGAACAGGGTATTCAGGTATGTATAAAAACTTCAAGTTAGTACAGTACTCCCAATCTGGCATTCAAGAGGTTGAAGAAAATTTTTACATTACTGAAATTCTAGTAAGGCTCGTAGTCTTTTGGGACTGAGGGCCCTTGGGCATATTTAGGACTGAGGTTGCCTCTGTGTCCAGTAGAGATTTGATGGGTTGTTTTCCCATAGTTATTGTTATCCAGGGTCCTTGTAGGAGATAGGAATTTGTTCAGTCTACAACAGAGCCCCTGGGCCCCATCATTCTTGATTGCTGTTAGCTGTGCTTATTACCTGTTGGGCCTCTCTTGGTAGTTTGCGCTGGACACTCCCTTTTTCAGTGACCATTTTTCTTGCAGTAAGCACACTGTTGAGGCTCCAACTTTGTTGGTCGGCCTCCTGGAGCAGGAGCTTGATTCGCTCCCTTTCTATCCATTGGGGGCCCATGGGGACTTACCCAGTATGATTGACTTCATGTCAGGTCTCCCTGGGCAGCAGCCAGCAAGGCAGTCTGTTGATTCATGTCTCGTTGTTTCTGTTTCTCCTGCTCCTGGTCCGTTATTATAGACCTTGAAAGTAACCTCTACAAATTGAGAAGTATTCATACCCAGTCCCCCTTTTAATTTTTTAGTTTGTGTCATATTTCAGGGCACTTTGAGTCCTACGACAACGCACTCTTTCATATGAATTAATCTTGCTCTGTCCCCTGGGTATTGCACTCTGTATCTGTTCCTGATGGCTGTGGCCCCTGGCTAGGTTTTCAGGTTATGAAGTCTGTTGGTTTCTGTTTTAGTTTTCTCTAATACTATTTGCCTTTCTTCAGGGATAAGGTAGTTAATAACATATTAATATAAATCAGCCATGGTGAATGGTATATGAGTCCAAACGAAACTTCCAGGATTTCCTTCATAATCTAAACTGGTTGGAACCTACTGTAATGGGTATTGCCCTGATAGATCTGGTCTAGACCCCTGGCCAAATTTTTACACTACACTGGGTATGTGCTGGGGAGACCGTTTTCTGAGGGGCAGATGGAGAGGAACAGAGTCAAGGTAAGGGTCTTTAGAGTCCTGAAAGACACCCTTAAATTTTTTTTTTTTTAAGATATTGTTCTTAATTGTATGGGAGCTCTGGTAGCATAGTGCCTAAGATACTTGACTGCTAACCAGAAGGCTGGTGGTTCATACCCACCAGCCACTCCTTGGAAGGAAGATGGGGCGATCTACTTCCACAGTGATACTGCCTCAGAAACCCAAAGAGGGGTTGCTGTGAGTCGGGTCCGACTCAACGGCACATAACAACAACAACAACAACATTCTTAATTGTATAATTCATTTACACAGAGAAATAATTTGTAATGATCTATTTACAATCTTTTCCAATTTTCAATTTCACTGGCCAAATATATTTTATGTAATAGTTAACATTTACTTGAACTCATCACTGCTAGAGACCTGTCATGACATAGGGATTTAGTTCATACCACTTAACCCCTCTTAAATACTATATTTTAATAGAAAGTATATTGTCAATGTAACATTTCACAGTGAAAGATTCACCACTTTTTCCATCTTATGAATAAATCCACCAAAACTGATCTAAAGTTATCAAAGTTTCAATGTACTTCATTGTTTCTTCACACTTATTATTTGCAGGTATTGAAACTAAGGCAAATGAAGTTCACTTTCCCTCAAATCTTCTACAACTTACTACACATTTTTTTACACTTATTATTTGTAGGTATTAAAAACCAAGGCAAATAAAGTTCACTTCCTCTCAGACTTTCTACAACTTACTACACATTTTTAAATTTAACTTTTATTATTTTTCATGTTCTGGGATGACCAGACATTTTTAAATTTAACTTTTACTATTTTTCATGTTCTGGGATGACCAGACAAAACTACTCTCTTTGCCCCCTCTTTAAAAAAAAAAAAAAAATATTACTAATTATTTTACTTTCCTCTTGCTTTTCAGGCCACACTAAAACTTTCCACTTAGTTCTTAAGGTGGTTTTGTTCAGTAGTTTAGATTATACTAAGTCATTTTATGTGTGTTCACCACCCCAAAATTCTTTACTTTAATAATTACAATTTTCTTAATTGGCTCAAAACAGTATGGAGTACATTCAGATAAACATATAATCCAAAACACATAATCCTTTAAAAACATTGCAGAGGTTCATCTTTTCATTCTATATATACCATTCCATTCTATGTATATGGCCTTGGGATTTTGGTTGGGTGTAACAAAAAGCCCTAGCCTCTGGATTAATTATCTCCTTCTTCTAATGCAGTTTTAGTCAGCATATACCAATTATAAGGACATAAAACTTCTTGAGCAGTGGTATTTATCAAGGTTTTTACAAACAGTGCTGTTGGCCCATAGGTAGCAGCAGCTTGTTTCAAATCTTTAAGAGTTTTAAAAGAAAATGGTTTATGTTCTCACATCGGTTGATTAGTCTGCTGATTTATGTATTTTGTTAAGGGAAAAACATGCTTTTATTCTAATGGAATGTCCTCATCCATGGCCCTTGCCTTTTGCATCATAGTTTGTATAGGTGGTAAAGGAGGCACAGTGGATGATAAACAGTTAACTTGCTTTCCTGAGGGAGGGAAAGGGTCAAAAGGCAGAGGATAGAACGTGCTGGCAGGCATAGTTGCAACTGGAACAGTCTGATTTAGAAACGGATTTTTTAAAAAAAGTGTTTTGCCTGACTTAAAAATGGATTTAAGGAAGGATATAACTTCTCTTCCTTAACTTCTGAAAGTTCAGTTTTTCAGAATACAGTTAAGGAGTCCCATTCTGGTACAAAATCTTGGTTACTTAATTTCTAATTACACCTACATTCACTCAACCACACCGACATTCACTCAATCACATTTACATTCACTTAATCACACTTTTATTCACTCAAAATTGTTGCATCGGTGCCATGTACACATACTTTTTACACACAAACAAATCAAGCAAAACTGGACCAAAATAGCAATGTCTCAATTAAAGTTATTTATTAAGGATTAAAATTTCAACCTCCTTGTCAGCTAGAAGCCAGACCAATTGGGGGGGGGGTTGGACCAAGCTTAACCAAGTATCACTCGAAGGATATAATCAATGTTATTGAATTTTACATGTAAAAAAACATTTCAATTGGTCTATATTGTTTCAATAATAATTTACAAAGATAAACATATTTCCTCATAAAATTAGCTCATCTATTTTTAAGAAATAAGCATGTGGTTAAACAGGAACTATCAAGTATTACTAGTAAAAATGTAATTTGATAACTTTAGGGTAAGAATTGGGAGCTCTGGTAGCATAGTGCCTAAGGCTAACCAGAAGGCTGGAGGTTCACACCCACGAGCCACTCCTCAGAAGGAAGATGGGGCAATCTACGTCTGTAGTGATACTGCCTCGGAAACCCAAGGAGGGGTCGCTATGAGTCGGGTTGACTCGATGGCACATAACAACAACTACAACAAAGGTAAGAATTTAGTAAAATGAATCCAGAGTTTTAAAAATGCATGACATCACTTAATTTAACAATTTTATGTATTATAATCAATCCAAAAATATTGAGATGATAGAAGTCAAGAGCAAGGGTAAACTAAAGACCCAGAGATTTTTATCCCACACTACCAATAACAGAAAAAACTGAAAACAATGTAAATTTCTCATGTTAGAGTATTGATTAGCCAGTCATTAAAATTACTCCAACTTATACAAAGTCCTGAGGTGCCTGGGGTTGAATTTATACCATAATCCTCCCTGTAGGCTAGTCTAAAATTATTTAACATACATTGGAGAGGAGTCTTTTCCTTTACACATGAATTTCCCATATTTTTCACAAAATGGTAGTAATGTTTCTGCAATCGTTTTCTTAAACTGCTTAAAATTATAACTGAGACAACATAAAACAGTCAATCAAACCTCATTAATTTAAGAGTAATCCTTTGATCTTGTTCCCAGTTTCCTAATCCTTTAGGGTTTTAGTTAGTCAGACGTGGTCATTTCCACATACATTAAATTACATATTAACCCAAAAATCCTAAAATGCCAATTTATTTATCCTAGAATTTTTAATCCTGAATTTGAGAGCAAGGTTAGATATTTACTGTAGTAAGAATAATAATGAAAATAAGTAAAATTTCACTTTCCAGGATGCAAATTCTTGTAGGGTCCCTTGAGTGGTCAAATCAATGATCCATTAATTTAAACCATAAAAATACTAAGTTTTTGGATAAAACCAGTCAAGATCTTCTAAGAGATTTTGGACAAAATGCTCAAACCTTTCAATCCAATACAATATTTCAGAATTAAAACTCATTTACTGTGAGTAACAGCACATTCCTGGAAAAAGGAAACATGTAAGTAGATAACATTAACTAAGAGAAATTTTCTGTCCAGCTGTCCAGTCAGTCGGGGCAATGGTCACAAGTCCATAAGTTAGAAGGTTAACTAGAGGCAAACAAAGAGAAAAGAGGACCAGGTGACAAAACCACTGAGAAGATGACATAACATAAAACAGCGAACACGTGTTAGGTTCCAGAAATAACAGGCACTCTCGAGAGGACAGGACAGGAATTTTAGTAAAACAAGGTCAGTTCACCAATATTTTACCAGACCAGGCTCCAGGAAAACAAGTTTTCTCTGGATAGGTTTCTCAACCCAACGTTCTGGTGAGAAAAGATTGCGGGGGGGGGGGGGGGGGGGCGGTTAGATCTTGTCCGATCCCCTCTCCCAATCAACAGAGAGACCGGCCTTACAGGCTTGCAAGCTTACCTTTGGAGGAACCAGGTGACTCAAGCTGAATTCATTGTGAAGGCGTCCTCGAGCGGCTGTTCAACCAGGAAGTTAGGAGTCCGAGGCCCTGGGAGGCCCTGGAACTTCTGAGGTGGCACCTCCCCTAGAGGTCCCTCCTTCCCAGGAGCAGCTGAAGGAGGCCCTAGGACACAGTGGTCATGCCGGATAAGCCCCCAAAATGTTGTGGGTTCGGAAGAAATTGATGACCACTATAATGTCCAGAATTTGCAAGTCTTTATTCAGCTATAGCCAGGCTGCAGGGAACTAAAGCGTTCTCCCCATCTGCAGCCCCAAGCCTGATTTCAGGCAGGTTTATATAGCTTAAGGCTGCAAGCAGGCAAGCAAGTGTGTTACAGAAGTGAGATAAATTGCCAGGTTATTGTTTAGGGAAGATTAATGGTCAGCTTACTATTTTTAAGGAAGATTGGTGGTCAGCTTATTATCAGAACAGACACACACAATCCGGAGTGAGGGTCCTCAATTCTGAGAATTTCTGTTGGCAGGATGTGGGCCCCTAACTCTGGGAATTACTATTAACAGGGCTCTCAGGAAAAAGGAAGGGGGGAGTGGGTTTCTCACAAAATTACAAAATAGAATCATCTACTTCACTAATGATTTCAGCAGTTCCAAGTTAAGCTAATGATGATGCAAGGCTTTCAACCCATACCAGGAGGGGAGCCTGACAGCCCATGTAAACCATTAGAACAGGTAGCAAGAAATTTCTACTTTGTCAGGCAGGTTGATATGCCAGCTTGAAGATGCTACAGAAGAGACCACCACACATGTTCCCCATAAAAATTCATGAGTATGAAATCTCTCGGGGGGGGGGGGGATGGACAGGTAGAAGGCTGCAGGACCCAAAGAGTTAATTGAAATCCCAAACTGCAAAGCTAAAACCAAGGTAACTTACATCCTGGAATAGGAGGTAAAGGAAGACGAACCAACCTTCCCCTAGTTCCTCCTTTACAAATTTTTGCAGGATGTTTTTACAGAATGTTTCTTTTTGCAGGATTTTTTTAATTTTTATTGTAATTTGGGTGAATGTTTACAGAGGAAATTCATTTTCCATACAGCGGTTCATACACATTTTGTTTCATGACATTGATTGCAATTCCCCCACAATGTAACAGCTCTCTTCCCACTTCCTCCCTGTAATTGTCCTTCCTCCCTTAGTTGTCTCTTCCCCATGTCCTTCTTTCCTATGCATTCCTGCCCCGAGTTATCTCCCTGTGCAAATACCAGCCTTCTGTTCTCCCATGATTGATTTTTCTAAGTAGTGTACCTTCCTGATATAAATGTTTACCCTATTGTTTGGCTAGAAGCTCTGGTAGTGTAGTGCTTAAGGCACTTGACTGCTAACCAGAAGGCTGGTGGTTCAAACCTACCAGCCCCTCCTCGGAAGGAAGGAAGGTTGGGCAATCTACTTCCATAGTGATACTGCCTCAGAAACCCAGGTCCAACTCAACAGCACATAACAACAATAACAACACTGTTCGGCTGGAAGCCATGGGCATGAGTTCAAATCCAGATGTGAAGAGTAACTAGGGGCTACAGTCTCAGGGGCCTCACCAGGCTCTATCAAGCCAGTCAACCTGGTTTTTATGAATTTGAGGTTAGTTCCACATTATTCTCCCACTCTGTCCAGAATCAACTCGCAGGATGTTTTTTTTGCAGACTGTTTTGCAGGCAAGCCAGTTTGATCCAACTCTAAAGCACCTTTCACAAATCAAACCAGCACCCCAAAAGCTTCATAACACTGCTCCCATCCCCACCCATTCCATGAATAAAGATGAAAACCTCCCCCTCCCAAAAAAAAAAAAAAAAACTTTATAAACTACAAATCTTTTGTTCAGGAAGAGACTGGAAGCTAGTGTAGGTGAAAAGTTCTCACCCCCTCCCTTATTTCTCTTTAGTGAACTTTGGTTTGTGTGGACATTCTGCCTCTCCTGTTCAATTCTTTGTCAGCAAAAGGCTAGGGGCCTTGCTCAGGGTCCCAGGAGCCCCTGGAACAACAGCAACACACTAACCAACAGGTGATGGCCAGGTATGAGGTGCAGTGACAGGAAATGGAACTCTGCTCTCTCCTCACCTGCTCATACAAAACCTTCAGATACATTTTGTTTGCCCACCTGCAGTTTATTTTGAAATAAAATGCCATTATTTAAAAATCGGATTGTACATAAAATCTAGATTTTGAGGTGTGTTTTGTTTTGTTTTTTTGTTTTAATTGCAGTATTTGGGGAAACTATCCCTAAAACTTTTAGCTGGTGGTGCAAACTTATGCTTTTAGTTCTCCAGTCTCCACTCAGCTTCCCAAATGGTCATACATCCTGCCCCCATAGGCCAAACCGTTGGATCCTCTCCCCACCCACACCTCTGGGCCAGTTTTTAGACAGCCCTCTAAGCTACAGAGCTTCAGAAGAAACAATGAGACAAGGAATTGTTGTTATGTGCCCTAAGTCTGACCCAACCCATAGTGACCCCTCCTTGGGTCTCCTAAGTAATATCACTAGTTGTATCACTCACTACAGATGTAGATTGCCCAACCTTCCTCCAGAGGAGTGGCTGGTGGGTTTGAACTTGGACTGGCAGTCTTCTGGTTAGCAGTCAAGTCCCTTAGGCACTACACTATCAGAGCTCCCAGACGAGGTATAGGGGAAGGAATAAAAGTGAAGGGGAAGCACCCATTGACAACACAGGGTCCTTTCCCATGTTCCGTATGAGGACCCTAGGAATACTTGGAATGCTGACAGTAAGGCCCCAAGTATTTTAGCCCTCGTTTCTGGGCTCTTTATTATTTTCCCCTCTCATTTTTACCAAATTCCCATCAACCATTTCTCACACTCCTCATCAGGTAGATTTTGCCTTCAGCAAAGATGGCACTGGCTTGAAAGAGGACAACGGGCGTGGCTTCACGCCAGACAGCGCACCGAAAGACTCGCTTCCGGTCGTCGCTTCGAATGACGTACGAGCGCGCCTCGCCTTGTTGACTTACGGTCGGCGCGGGAGACTGATGGAGGTCAGCTGTGGTATTGGTCTGGGCGGTGTAGGTTTCGCAGCAAGGGGAGAATGGGGCTAAGAATGAGTCCTGAAGGCGCGAAGTCGGGCGGAGAAGGAATATTGGGGAGGAGGTGTGGCATCAGAAAGGCGCGTGGCGGCCGGGCCGAGTTGGGTGGGGTGTCTGGACCTGGGCCCTGGTGCCGGCTTAGCGAGGGTTCCAAGCTCGCGGTGTGCCCCCACTAGTAAGTATGTGGCGTCTTTGAGCCTTCCCAGGGAGGTGGATTTTGTTTCTTGTTCAGAGTCGTTACTTATATGCTTTAATGGGTCAAACTTCGAAGTTTGACCTAGTTATTTGGCCTAAACCAAAATTAGATTTGGAGACCTCCGTTTCCATCTCTGAACTGCGGGTGTAATCCGTGGCTTGCGGGATTGTATTAGGTCGTGTTAAAAACAATCAAGAAACAAAGAAATGGAAATACAAGGTTTATTCGGAACAGTCATTTTATATGTATGCAGGAATGTGATTTGTTTCTAAAAACAAGTAGCTCAAATTAGGCTAGTTATGATTTAAAAAAAAAAAAAAAGAAAGAAACTTTAACACAAAGCAGTATTTTATTGTTCCATGATTTTATAATAAACATTTGCAAGTTGGGAGAGCTTTTGAGTCTCCAGTCAGGAAAAGAATGCTCCAAGAATTGGAGATTTCACGTAAGTGTGTATATATGTTTTTTTCCTTAATGAATACAAGTTTTCAGGGTGACCAAGTATTTAACTTGTTATTGAGCTCATATTAAAAAGTAAC
The DNA here is from genome assembly GCF_000298275.1 of Orycteropus afer afer. Taxonomy (NCBI): domain Eukaryota; kingdom Metazoa; phylum Chordata; class Mammalia; order Tubulidentata; family Orycteropodidae; genus Orycteropus; species Orycteropus afer. The sequence continues at coordinate 121,780 of NW_006922643.1, forward strand.
TGCTCAACATTAGGCCCTTTAAGTCAGGCAGTAACGGGTAAATTCTTGATTACCGTTTTCATGCTAGAAAAGACAATTTTACTATACTGAAGAGCAGTTCTTAGTAGAAATAGAAAGTAAATACTTTTTGCATTTTGGGTCAAACTCCCTGTCCTCCTTCCAAGTGTTACTTTTTGGTTTCATAGGTAAGAAAAACCCCCTTAAAATCAAAGATATCTTATTAATATAATTTTTAAAATTTTTGTTACTGAGAATAGACACTAATTTAACACATTATTTTGTTCTTCTTTCATAATCCACAATCAAACATTTGTTTAGTGCTTTCCACTGTGCCTGGACTCAGTAAGTAGTAGCTGTTACCCTTGGGCAAATATTCCTTCTCTCACTGAGCCTCAGTTTTTTCTTTATTTAGCATTAGATTGAGCTTTTTTGCAGCTGCAGTAATCCATCACTTAAAAACAAAATGTGCCAGCCTTTTACCAAGTTTCAGGAAATCAAAGAAGAGAAAATATACAAGAAGGGAAGTCTAAGTTAACACTTTATCTCACCCCTGCTACTTGCCTTATTCAGTCACCTTGGTTGGCAGCTCTGGCAGATGACAGTATTAAAAGAACACCCTAGGGATAGGTAATAAATATGGATACAGAGAAGGGAATTTTGGAGAGGCTTCTTGAAGGAAGTAACATTTGAATGGTGTTTTGCCAGGTGCTGTAATGGGAGAAGAAAACCAGTCAGAAAACATTGTAAAGGTGTAATGACAGTGCAAGATCTTTTTAGAATAAGGAATGTGTTGTAGGGGAAGAGGGTATCAAACTGGGAAGATAATTCCAGGCCATATGGTGCAGTGCCTTTTATGACTGGTTCAGGAGTTTGGCTCTTAGAAGGTTTTTGTTGCTGTTTTGTTTGGTTTTATATGTATAAACATTTTTTAAATTTTTATTGTGATTTGGGTAAAAGTTTACAGAGCAAATTAATTTTTCATATAGCAGCTCACACACACTCTGTCTCATGACATTGACTGCAGTTTCCCACAATGCGACAGCACCCTTCCCAGCTCTTCACCACAGTTGCCTCTTCCCTGTATCCTTCCCTCCTATGCACTCCCCCCCCCCCCCCAGCTGTCTTCCAGTGCATGCATAGCCATTCTTTTGTTTGGCTGGCAACCACAGGAGTGGATTCAATTCCAGACCTGAAGGGCAGCTAAGGGCCATAGTCTCAGTGGTTCCAGCAGATTCTATCAGGCCAGCAAACCTGTTCCTTTTTTTTTTAAATGATTTTGAGTTTTGTTCTACATTGTTCTCCCACTCTATCCAGGATCTCCCACAAAGATCCCTCTCCAAGTGGTTGACAGTGGTAGTCAGGCATCATCTAGTTCTTATGGTCTTACAGTTGTGTAGGCTGAGGATCGCGTGGTGTACCAGTCCCTTGGACTAATTGTTTCCGTGTGTCTTTGATTTTATTCATCCTTCTTTGTTCTGGATGAGGAGAGACCCATCATTGCATCTAGATGGCTGCTTGCAAGCTTTTAAAATCCCAGTCACTACTTGCCAAAGTGGGATGTGGAACAATGGTTTTGTGTAGTATTAACATACTACAGTTGACCTTGATGTCCCCTGCGACTGTGGTCCCAAGCCTATAGGTCCAACTACTTGCTCCCTCTGGGTAGCAGGCTGTGGCCAAGAAGTGACTACAACCTTGTCCCTTGTTAGCTTTACCATTTATCTGGAAATTCTTATAGAACATAAAAATATACTTGCAGAAACATTGTCTGCTTATTTTGTTTTTAAGTAAATTGGCAGTTTAGTCTACTTTAATTTTTTAGAAGTTACTGTTGTCTTCAGGTATTAAAATATATCCAAAGAAGCCTTGGAAATATGACTTGATGTCCTGGGTTACCTAGAATCAGCATGATTTCAAGGCTCCTCTCCCATTTTTTTTCTGTATGTTAGTGGTTCTTATGCACACTACAGCTAAACACTGTGTGCTGTTACCCTTGGAATAAAAAAAAAATAATACCTGTTTGAGCACTCCTTGCAAAATTTCCCGTTCAAGGTTTTGGTTGGGCCCAGGAATCTGAATTGTTGAACCCCTTCCTAGTTAATGTTTAAGCACAACCAGAACTGAAAACCTCTAACCCAAGCTAGAGTGCTGTTTTTGATATTTGATTGTGTTCTATACTGATTGAAATATCCTGTTAAAATAGGTTTGGAAAATACTGTGACATAAATGTAGATATTCAAAAAGGAGAGAGATTTGGGCTAGTTCTGTGGAAAGAGTGGCTATGACACCATATCATTTGTTACATGTTTCTCCTCTAATTTTATGAATTGTGAACTGCCCCTGTACCACGCCCTTCTCTCCTTTTTCTCTTCAGGGCTTTGGAATCACTTACTAGGAGTCTTACCCCCCTACCACCCAGGGGCCACCATGGCTGCTCACCTGGTAAAACGATGCACATCCTTCCTGAAAGAGGCTGCCCGTGTAACCCCTGCCATGTTTCCAATTGGCCAACTGAGACTTGCTGGAGTAGCCCATAGGACTGTGACTTCCTCAGCTACATCACCCAATTCCCACTTCCCAGGTTCCTTGACGGAGCTTGTGGAGAAGGATCCAGTGTTTACTCCCTACCCAGAGCACCAGGAAGTGGACCGGCTCATTGAAAAGGCCACCAAGCCAGAGGAGCTTTTAGAACTACCTGGTGGTGATCACTGTTTACACCAAAACCATGCTGCTCTCATCCTCATTCAGCTCTCACGCCTGCTGTCTGAGAAGCCAGAGAACAAAGCCTCTTTGAAACAGGATGCCCGCTTTCAGCAGCTTCTCCACCTTGTCAACACTCAGGTGGGTTCTAGAATGTTGTCTTGAGGACTTTGACAAGAGGAAAACTGTCAGAGGTACTGAAATCCAAAGCAACCACTCACCTACCAGGTGTAGACAGGGCCTCTGTTTTATGACAGTGTCTTTTAACATTTTTTGTTTATCATTTTATTGCTTTAAAAGTACTTTCATGTGGTGTGTTTTTGTGTTTTGTTTTTTGTTTTCTTGTTAGTCCACACAACAGCTTGTTAGGTAAGTGTTGCTATTCTCCTCATACAGACAAGGAACCCAAGACTTAGAAAAGTTTACACAGTAACAGCACCAAGAAGCAAGTCTGGTTTTTTCACCTCACTTGGTGCTTTTTCACCTCATCATAGCTGATTTGGAAAGTAATATAAGGTCAGCACTTAAGTTTGAAAACTCATACACATGAAAAGTGTGGCTTGTGGGGTGGGGGAAGAACAGGCATATCTGGAGAATGGTATTTAATACTAACCCCGCTCAAATGTCCTGTGAGGGCTGGGTACTCCTTTCAAAGCTGAAGTAGAGGCAAAGGAGTGACCCTGATGGAGGATCCCTGAAACTGAGCTGGGGAAGGGAGTTTGTAGCCATGATCACATACATAAATGGAGACCTTGGGGAGGAGAGATCTGTTTGTGTGACACTGGGGGTGGTGGGGAGCAGAACTGAGACTCTTGAGAAGCCACTTTCTACTCGGTGTGAGGAAGAACTCCCTTCATGTAAGTTCTTCCCCTGAGCTCCATAGTTCACTAGACTGCAAAGGAATCCATGATACACAAAGGAGTTAGTAAGCTCTGCTCTGGCAACATTGGCCCTCACTTACATGGTGTATGTTGGAAGGTGGTAGTGAGCATCCTGTCATTTGTCATAGAGCAAAATGGCAGAAGCTGGTTGAAATTTGAAGTAAAGAATATTGAGAAGATATACATTTTGCAAATTGGAATCACAGGGTCCAGAGGATTTTGAACTAAGTGATCTAAGGAGGAGACAGTTCAGAGAATTTATGTAGGAAAGTCAAGGAAATTCAGTGACTAGTTGACATAGGAAAACCAAACTCACTGCCGTCAAGTCGATTCCAACTCATAGCAACCTTTCCTTGGGTTTCCGAGGCAGTATCTCTACAGAAGTAGATTGGTCAGTCTTCTTTCTAAGGAGTGACTGGTGGATTTGAACTGGTTAGCAGTTAAATGCCTTAGGTTTTATGCCACTGGAGCTACATATAGGTAATTACAAAACTGCTGTTGTTATGTGCCGTCGAGTCGGACCCTACTCATAGCGACCCCTCCTTGGGTTTCTGAGGCAATATCACTAGAGAAGCAGATTGCCCCATCTTCATTCTGAGGAGTGGCTGGTGGGTTTGAACCACCAGCCTTCTGGTTAGCAGTCAAGTGCCTCAGGCACTATGCTACCAGAGCTCCCTATTACAAAACTGGGTAAGAGATAAATAAGTTTCTAAAGTTGTTGGCATTTATTTATTAATTTATGTTACAAAATACTCATTAAATTGGGATATAAACAATTTTAAGACCCCCCCCCTTGCATGACTGCAGGAAGGCCAAGGGTAATTCTGAAGTTTAATTTGAGTAAACATTTGTTCTGAGAATTGTTTGAGAGCTGGCTTCTTTAGCAGCAAACAAAACTTTCAAGTAAGTAAAATTTACATTGTTTTCTGAAATTGTTTACCTAGTAATTTCCTCAGGAGCTCTGGTAGCATAGTGCCTAAGACACTTGACTGCTAACCAGAAGGCTGGCAGTTCAAAGCCACCAGCCACTCCTCGGAAGGAAGGTTGGGCAATCTACTTCTGTAGGGAACTGCCTCGGCAACCAAAGGAGGGGTCGCTATGAGTCAGGTCTGACCTCGGTACAATGGAGAGCTGCAGGAATGACAGACTACATTCCTCATGTAGAGGTTACTTTTGATTCAAAATGGAGTTTTAGCCTCAGATGTTAGCATAGCCTCCCATCTCATGTCAGGAGTCCGAAGTTAATTTAGAGTGGTCTTTTTTTTCAAAACAGACTTTCTTTCTTTCTTTTTTTAATTTTATTTTATTTATTGTGATTTCATTGAAGATTTACAGAGTGAATTCACTTTCCATACAGCAGTTCACATATACTTTGTCTCATGTCATTGACCACAGTTTACAATGCAACGGCTCCCCTTCCACTTCCTCCCCATA
>NW_006922643.1:128699-129752 GCF_000298275.1 Orycteropus afer afer
TTTCTGTGTTTTCTTTGGTCTGTCTCTCAATCCTTTGAAGATACCTAAAGATAATTCTTTTGTATTCCTAATCAGAGAGTTCCAGTGCTGCTTCTTCCTCAGGGATGTGTTCTGGATCTGTATCCTGCTCCCTTGTTTCTACCACTTTATCCTGCTTCTTTGTGTGGACTGTGATCCTCTGTTGTTTCCGAGGCATTGTGACATTGTTGTATTTAGATCTCTGTTAACTGTTTGTGAAGAGCAGCCAAGGGTGGTTCAGGCTCTTTTTGGTGGTTTTTAATTGTTGGCCCGTTGGTGGAGAAGTAGGAAGTGGCTCTCGCTCAGGAAGTGAAGTCGCAGGAGGTATGGGTGTAGTTGTGTCTTATGAGGACTGTTGTTGTCTTCCACTCAGTTAGACACAAATTACAATTGAATAACCATCAAAAAACTAAAAGCCCATGGACGAAAAACACCCCATGTAGTTGCACAGGAACAGTAACCAAAAAAAAGGGAAAAAAGGAAGAAAAAGCAAGCAAACCTGCAATATCTAGGGATAGGGCACTAAGAGGGGAAAAAAAAAAAAAGTAGGGAAGAAGAATAATAAATGAAGAAAAAAACAGGAAGAATGCAAAAAGAAAAACAAGGAATGGAGTTAGTCACGAGAAAAAAAAAGGAGGGGGGGAGGAATAGAAGGAAAAAAAAGAAATTCGGGGCAGGGGTGGGCAGAATTTCAACCAGGCACAGGGAAAAGAAAAAATGCTGAAAACTATGACCTGGTAGGGGAAAATTAATAATAATAATAAAAAGGACAAAAAGTATTAACAATATTATTTCTTGTGAAACGGACAAATACAAGCAAACTAATCACCGGGAAAAAGAAAGCAAAAAAGAAAAAGAAAAAATCAGTGGATGACTGAGTAGGGCACCCAGGTTCCGTCTGAGCACACAGACTGATGGAGTTCCTGTGGGCCCAGAAGGTAGGTGGGAGTGGGGATGGCCACACCTCCGTTCACCAAGCAGGTATAGGGTGTAGTAACAAGAAAAAATGTTGTACCTTTTCAGTCTTGCAGGCCC
>NW_006922643.1:131700-170813 GCF_000298275.1 Orycteropus afer afer
CAAATTCTTCTGCTAGTTGGGGTTTAGTCTACTTCTGTATCCTTCCCTTCAAGGCTCAGCAGTCCAAGATTATCTTCTGTGTCTGTGTCAATTGGTTTCCCTTTTCTTTGTTGAAGAGGATCTGTACAGTCCTTCTGCCTAGTCCGCCATCTTGCCGGAACTCCTAGAGTGGTCTTATACCATAGGTGCTCAAGTATTAAAACCCACATGTCCTGTAAGTATAGATTATAAAGTCAGTGTAGTGGGACATGGTCAGGTTTTGTTTCTGCTCTTTAATAAGGTAGGGTAATATGGAAAATATCATAACTCATGATGTTAAAATATGTTAAATTCCATACATCTCACCTTCCTCCACAACCCTTAAAAAACTTTAGCATTTGTTGGTTTTGTGTGTTATTTCAGTCACCCTTGCAGCACAGTTCAGAGATGCAAAAGCCAAGACTGAGAAGTTGAGAGATTTAACACCACCAGTAGTGGCAGAATTAAGGGACTTAACATAGTATGACAGCCAGTACTTGATCTCAGATGTTTTGATTACAACTGATGTCTATTTACTCTGTATTATCTCCCATATGGGCAGAATCTGGGCCATAAGGCTCCTGTAGTAGCTATTGCCATCATGGATCTATATTTCTTTGAGGCCTGGAAACAGTTCCTGCAGGTACCAGCAGAGTCACCATTGCCTTAGAAACTAAGGTAGAGCCAGAGTTGGGGTAGTGGGGGGGACTGTCTTGCAAAGAGTAAGACTAGGCACTAGTTTTAGATTGCCTGAGTGCAGATTCTGGTTCTGCCACCTACTCTGAGACTTGGGGAAAATTACTTTGGTAAACCTTTGTTTCTGTCTATGTGAAGTGGGGATGAAATTCCATCATAGATGTTGGTGTGTAAGTGTTAGAAGAATGTCTAGCATCTAGTAAGAGCCCATTTAGAAGTGATGGTGAGGACAGCAGCAGGCAGCCAGCCAGCTTGCTGATACCCAAGATGGCTGGAAGTTTGATAGTAGAAGATCTTTTTAGCCCACTGCTATTTGACATACTGAAGGGCTTTTCTGCCAGTATTCAAGCATACTGGCAGAGTGACCTCTGCATCCTTTGGCCAGTAATCTGTGGGTTTGCTTTGTGGCACACCCGATAGAAGGAGTATTAGCTGTAGTATGCTTGATCCCTGGACTTGTTCTACTTTCTGCTTTAATGTTGCATTCTGGAGAAACCTCACATTGCCAGAAATTGTGTTATGATTGTTTTGTTGCAGAGAAAGAGCTTCTCAGACAAAATAACCAAGTTATTTTCCTGAAGAAAAGTTAAAAATTTTTCACTGTCCTTGCAAGAAAAGTAATAAATTTGATGATAAACTGACTTAAAAAGCCTCACTGCTTCCTTATGTAGCGCTCAATTTACACTCCTACAAGCTTCTTTTCTCTGACCTTTGGTCCTGAGGCTACAGTAGTGTTTGCAGCGCAGATCTATTAGTGCAAGGTAAACAGAAGTGAATAGTATAGCCCTGCCCATGGCTCCCTGTCTGTCGTGTGCCTCTTTTGACACAGTCCACATCATAGAGATTGTGGTCTCTGTTTAATCAGTCACATTAGGTCAAATTCATGATTGGAAAGTGTAAAATTTCTCTTCTCATTCAGAGTTCTTGGTTGTATACAATAGCAAATGACTTTGTTCAACTTGAGCAGAAATATGATTTATTTTAGAGTCTGTAGGACCTGGCTTGAAAAGCCCAAAGAAGGGCTTTTCTCACCACAGAGCAGCCTGATAGGGGGGCTCCTGTGTGAGAAGTGCCTGTGTTAAAGTTACAGAACAGAGGAGGTCTTTCTTCTCTGGTCAGTCTTAATATCTATGAGGTAGGGTCAAAGAGGCAGTATCCAGCAAACTTTGCCCACTGTGTGAAAAAGTAGTATCACATATGGTTATGAATTTGACCCTTATTCTATATCGTTTTCCTGTCTAGATAACTTCCATCTGGCATGGGACCCTCGTGAAACTGCTCCGGAGTCTCTATGCACTGGCACTCCCTAAGACCTCCAAGGAGCTGCTGTCAGTGGAGCAGGAGGTCCGCTGGCGCATGCGGAGGCTCAAGTACAAGCACCTGGCCTTCCTGGCTGAGTCGAGCACTGCCTTTATGCAGGAGCGAGACTCACAGGAGCTTTTGGCAGAGCTGCTTATGCACCTGGAGAGACGCTGGGCCGAAATTGAAGATGGCCGCACAGTAGTGGCCATGATGATGAAAATGGGCCATCTCTCAGAGCCACTGATGAACCGTTTAGAAGACAAGGTACTGGGCTATAAAGCAAGTGGAGCCCACCTTGTCATCCCCCACCATAAGCTCTGGAACTTGTTTCCCTGGGTGACAAGCCTCTGGGGAAGGGAATGTGGGTCTGAGTTTGCCATGTCCACTGGGCAGGAGCTGAGGTCTGAGGCCTAGAAACACTGTCCACACAGGTACTAGTAGAGTCATCCTTGTTTAGTAACTAAGCTTGAGGGTGCTGATCTTCTCTCTGGAGGACTGTGCTGTGAGGGAAGGATCAAGGGCTGCAGGCAGTAGTAGGGATAACCTCCATCATCTGCCTGCTTACTCCTCCATGGTCCTTAAGGAGCATTGGTGGACAGAACTTCTGTGGAAACTTTGTTCCCTTTAACCCATGCCAGAGCCTCACCCCAAGCTTATTCCCTGTACGAAACCTATTAGAGAATGGAGTTTGTTTTTCTTTAAAGTCGCTTCATGCATTCACCCAAATTTGGCCCTTTCAGCAACCTTGGGAAATAGGGGTGGCAGGCCACTCCTGAAATAACACAAAAAGTTATTGGTCAGGCCTGAATCTTGAATTCCGGAGCTCTGATAGCCTAGTGCCTAAGGCACTTGACTGTTAACCAGAAGGCTGGCAGTTCAAACCCACTAGCCACTTCTCGGAAGGAAGATTGGGCAACCTACTTCCATGGTGATACCACCTCGGAAAACCAAGGAGGGGTTGCTATGAGTCGGATCGGGCTCTACAGTAATGGGTTCTGGTTAAAACTGTTTCCTAGAGACCATTGTGCCTCTCCATTCTCAGCTTCAGCCCCTATACTTAAATCATATTTATATTTAGTCCCTGATACTGTTGTAGTGAGGGCTGGCTCAGATGGCTGTCACAGTAAGCTCTGTAGTTTATAGTGCTCTGTCATGGGACGACCTGGGGACAAGTTGGCTGCAGCCATTGCTCCAGGTACAGGAACTCCCCGAGATGTGGATAAGAGGCAGACCTTGCACAGACAGGGCCTGTGTTGAGTAAGCTCAGGCCCAGTTGATGTCTCATGGGGACTACACTGGATGGGACCCTTGCCCCCAACTCTTCCCTGATGTCTCAGGCCATCAAGCTGACTCCCTGTGTACATGGCTGTGGTTGACAGTGCCTGGAACTGGTGGAACAGTTTGGTCCTGATGATCTGCGAAAAGTGCTATTGGCTCTAGCAGCACAGAACCGACGGTCGGTGCCCTTGCTGCGGGCCATCTCCTATCACCTGGTCCAGAAACCCTTTACGCTGACGAAAGGCATCCTTATGGACCTGACCTATGCCTATGGTGAGCCATTTATGGGGTGGGGACAGCTCCTGGGCAGACTAATGGCCTGCAGCTGTGTCAAATTCAGTGCCTGCCCCACCCATGGTAGGCACTGGCCCAAAAGGCTGCCATAGAAACACTGTAACTCATGGGCCCTGTTCCTTTCTCCTGGGACTCAGGGATAGATTTTGTTACAAACACCAAGCTTCTAGACCTTGAGAAGAGAGTGGATATGGTAAGAGGGTAGCATAGACTGGTGGGCCTTTTGGTCTCAGTAAGTAAACAGTTGTGGTCTGCTCTGTCCTAAAGGCAAACTCAACTTCCATCAGACCCAGGTGTTCCAGAGACTGGCAGCTGATCTGCTTCCCCACGTGCCCAGCTTGACACCCAGTGAGGTGGCCCGCTGCGCCAAATCCTTGGCCTTTCTCAAGTGGCTTAATCTGCCCCTTTTTGAAGCCTTTGCCCAGGTAAGCTGGGGACTGACATGCTGGCCAAGAGGCCTGGGCTTTGGAGTGATGAGGACACATGAACTCTAAAGGCCTGCTCCATGCCTGACCCACCCCTCTCCATTGTGGGATGAACTAGCTCAGTTGGGTTGGTTTCAGACCACTATTTCAGTTAGAACAAATCTAGTCTGAAAATGCTTACTTATGGCAACACATTTATTTTTTTGTATATTTGAAAAGAGATAGTTGCATTTAGTTGTGAAAAAAGTGTATTTGATAAGTATTTTCTCCATTGTCTTGCTGAACATTATAAACGTATCCCTCTGTCTTTGGGTTGCTGTAACAGTTGACAGCAGCTTTTGGATACTATCTGGGCCTGGGTGTGACAAAACGTCGACATTAAGGAAGTTTCCTTCCTCTCTTCCTCAGAGCAGTCCCTTCTGAAAGTATCTGCTCATGAGAAGTTGCACAGAAAAGGGTGTCTCGCCATCAGTGTGCTGCTGACCATGCTCAGAGGGAGACAGCTCCTAGGTTCTCTCAGAGCAAAGACTAAGTGCTTTTTGGCACCCTTGTCCTTTATGAGCAAATGTTAGTTGGGTGAGTGCAGGTCTGACCTGCAGTCCACTGACTCTCTGTAAGTTACCCTTCTGCCTAGGAGCATGTGCAGCCCAGTGGGAGGGTCCAAGCTCTGATAACCATCCTTGCGACTTGGTGTGGAGCAAAGCCTTGAAGCCATATTCCTTATTCCTTGCCTTCCCTGACTCTGGCCCTAGCACATCCTGAACAAAGCCCAGAATGTTATGCTGCCACATCTGTGCAACGTGGTCCTGGCTTTTGCTCGTCTGAACTTCCATCCAGAACAAGAAGATCGGTTCTTCAACCTGGTATGGTCTCTTGCTTCCCTTTTCACATTCTTTACCTTCCTCCCTGCTAGCTAATAGCTCAGCCCTTCAAGGGAAGCTTGCAGTTAGAGGAGAGAAGAAGAGGCAGAGGGTTCTGGTAGAGGAGCCACAGAGACAAATGCAGGAAAATGAGAAACACCTACTGCAGGGGAGAGCAGGGCCAGAGTTGGCTGGGACCGGGGCATCTGCAGGATTGTTGGGGGCAAAAAGCAGGGTCTTGAGAGCCCCACATGCAGAAATCTGGACATACTGCTATGTGGGTTGAGTAGTCAGGATGGGTGACTCTGCCTGTGAGCAAGCATTAGGCTAGTCAGGATTGGAGTACATTTCTCATTTTAATGCCCTGCTGGAGCTCTGGTGGCATAATGGGTAAGGCATTTGGCTACTAACCAGAAGGTTGGTGGTTCAAACTCACCAGCCGCCTCATGGGAGAAAGATGAGGCAATCTTCTTCTGTGAAGACTTATAGCCTTGGAAACCCAGTGGGGGTCACTATGAGTCAGAATCAACTTGATGGCAGTGGGTTTGGTTTTGTTCTCTAAAACCTTGGTCCGCTTCAGAGACAAGCCAGGAAGATCTCAAGTGGTATATGTGCCCATTAGGGAGGAAGAACACTCTGAAGACTCAGGAGTCATGGGCAAGGTCAAATCATATTTGACCCTAGTGTTCCTTTAGATACCAGATCACAGACCCCAATGGGAGCTTGTCTGGCACAGTTCCTGGGAGCAGTCAGTAGTGGGTGCCAAACCCATGCTGGCTCTATGTCTGCCTGCCTGCAGCTGGCCGGTACTTTTCACTATCTGAGGCTTCTTGCTAAGTTCTGATTCCTCTCAGAGACTGCTAGAAACATGTCTTGCCCTAGGCACTCACTTAGGGGAAGTTACTGATTAAATGGTTTTGTGACTTGGGTCCCTGCTGGGGAGTGGGTAAGAGAAAGCCTAGCTAAATGCTGGCATCAGACAGCACCACCCTGCTGCCTGGATTGTGAAGGGATCCACTGCTCAAGGGGATAGAGAAGGCTTCTTATACCTCCTGCCCTAGGATGTTCCAGACTTGGCTCTAGGTGCCCTTCAGCTAGGGTGTTGCCCCTAGCCCTGTGGCCTCCATATAACCAGTTGTTAGGCAGTGCTGGCTCTTGTCTGCCCAGGGATATTTGTAGACCATTGGTTTCTCCACACACACACCATGTCCTTAACCCAGGTGCACAAGAAGCTGGCATCAGAATTGGAAGGCTTGAGCCCAGCTCTGCAAGTGGATTTGGTATGGTCTCTGTGTGTGCTACAGCAGGTGCAAGAGGCAGAGTTGCGAGCTGTCCTCTGCTCCAAATTCCACACCCAGTTTCTAGGTGAGTTGTGGCCGGGAGGGTGGGGCATATCTGTGAGCTTGAGAACATCACTCCCTGCTCTACCCGCCCCCTTATTGACATGAGCCTTTGCCACAAGAAAGGTGCCATCAGGTTCTGCTGATAGTCAGATGTTGGAGAAGACCAGGGCTCCACCTTGGCATTAATCCCTTCTTCATCCATTCCCTGCAGGTGACCAGTTGACTCTACTTGCTGACTCAGGTCCAGGGTGGAGGATGCAGCTCTTCTCTCACTTGGGGCTTCCTCTACCCCTGCTTCTGGGGTCCTTGAAGGAGCAGTGGCCAGGATGGGCAACTTGAATCTCTGGCAATTTCCCTCCCTTTCACTGTCATTTGGGCCCTTAGGTGAGGAATCTCCAAAGGATCAGCGTGTCTTTCAGAAGCTGCTACACATCAACGCCACTGCCCAGCTGGAGCACCCTGAGTACACAGGCCCCCTCTTACCATCCGTGGCCTTGGGTCCCAGGCCCACAGCCCTTGACAAGAAGGTGACCCCTTTGCAAAAGGAGCTGCAGGAGACCCTGAAGGGTCTGCTGGGGAGTGCTGACAAGGGCTGCTTTGCAGTGGCCACGCAGTATGGCTGGGTTCTGGGTAAGGGCTCCCTGTTGGTTGGTGTGGGGGCTATTCTTCCCAAGACTCCCTGACTGTCCTAGCTCTACAGCTGAGTCTGCTCTCGCCCATGCCCTCCTCTGTAGCAAGGACTGGCTCTAGTTGGCTAGAGCTTCAACCTGGGGCTTCTCCGTTTTTCCTGTCTTGCTACAGACAGCAGGGTAGATGTCGTGAGCTCACTTGTTCTCCTTTCCTGGGCACTCCCAGGCCATGTGACTCTTAGATTCCTACGAATGGTGTACCCTTGAGCACATTGGGTCTCCTGGTCTTTTCTCACCCATGAGCGGGGAGGGCTCTCAGCCCAGCTAGTGTCCAAGGAATGTCACCTAATGGGTTTTCTTCCCAACACCCCTTTGCCAGATGCTGAGGTGCTACTGGACACTGAGGGCCAGTTTCTGACCCTGAGGGACTTTGTTGCTCCTCATCTTGCCCAGCCAGCTGGCAGCCAGGCACTGCCCCCTGGGGCCAAGAGGTAGGTGGCCAGGGACCACTGATTATGTCCCCAGTGAGGGCCATGGCAGCTCTGCAGTTCTTGGGGCACTGCACACTGCTCTCTCCTGAGTAAGTAGGGAGAATAGTCATCAATTCCTTCCTCCTCCTCCTAGGCTGGCTTTCCTGCGGTGGGAATTTCCCAACTTCAGCAGCCGGAGCAAGGACTTGCTGGGTCGTTTCTTCCTGGCTCGGCGCCACATGCTGGCTGCTGGCTTCCTAGTTGTTGATGTAAGTATCTAGACTAGGCAGGGCCTGGGTAAGTACTGACAGCAATAGTGCATATTGAGTACATGCTGAGAAAAGGGACCAGAGGGGACCAACAGATAGCCCGCACCCTAGCCATCCCTGGAACCTGGGTTAACAATCTCCTGTAGCTAGTAGTGGCTGTGCCTTTCTCCTTGACCACTTTCCAGTCTCACTCCCTCCTACCCCAGCCTGAGCTTCGACCATAAGCCAGGCAACCAGATGATGACACTCATGACAGTGCTCAGTCTGGGTGCATTCTGAAGTCTGCCTTCTGAGGTAGGTAGTGTGGAGGGTTCAAGTTTACCTCTTCTGTTTCCATGCCCAGGGCTCTTGGGAAAGGTGAGACCAGCTAGATGCCTGCCATAGGCACCCCTCTGTATGGTCAGCATAGAATTTGTGGCAGTCTGATCCAGGAGTAGAAGGACTACAGAGTTAAGATGTGACTTAAGTCGTCTAGGTCCTAAATAATGTGCTAGGACACTTTGGGTTCATTGCTTCTCTTAATTGGTTGTTCTGGGCCCAGAAGGTTTCTATCACATTTTCAAATAACAGGTTGTTTTTTCTTTAAAAAAAATTAAAAATTAAAAAACCATTCTTGAACCCTGTATAGCTTGCTGACCCCTGGCCTGTGTTCTCTCAAGCCCCTTCTAGCAGTGGCAAAGCTGGGTTCTTTCCCACACAGAGTTCTTGCAGCTCAGTAGTCATCTTCCTTCGGGACTAAGAGGCTAAGGGACATGGCATGCATTCCCCCAGTAAGCACTGATGGGGGGGGGTTGTCAAAGGGAAAGCAGCAGGTGAGCCTCTTGACTGGGCAGGGGGAGAGGGAATCCTAGCCTGCCCTGACCTGTCTTCATACCAGGTTCCTTATTATGAATGGATGGAACTCAAGTCTGAATGGCAAAAAGGTGCCTACCTCAAGGACAAGATGCGCAAAGCTGTAGCAGAGGACCTGGCCAAGTGACTCCATCCCCTCAGCATGGACTTTATCCCCTGGACCTGACTGCTTTCCCTGTGGGGGCCTAGCCATGGGCACTCCTTCCCCACTCCCCTCTCCACCAGCGGGTGTCTTCCTTCAGGCTAAGCCTTCTTTGTGCAGGACCTTGGCCAAAAGCGGGGTAGTGGCCAGCAGCTCTGAGGGGTGGGTTTTTCTCAAAATAGATAATAAATTTTTAATTCTGGTGTTCAGCATCAAGAGACTTCTCAGGAATTGCCAGTCTCCCATTTGTGCTCCCCACCAGTGTGTGCTCTGGAGGGCAGGAAATGGTGTCTGTGGCTGTGTCCTGTGCACTCAGCTCACCCTCTGGCCCCAGCAGCAGAACCTGCTCATGGTAAAGGCTAAGAGCCCTGCAGGGGAAGGGGAAGCACAGGACTTTGGCCTGCCTTTAATGACAGAAAAACTAGGACCCAGACCCAGTCGTCTTCCTGACTCAGTCTGACCTGCCCCACCTGTGTCTGTTTCCCTAGCTTTTTGAAGAACTGTGGGTGGTGACCAATGATAGGAGGGCTGGGTGTTTTGGACACACTGGCTCTGGGATGGGAGAGGATAGGTTGCCTCTCAGCTGTTGTTCATTAACATAAGAGCCAAAGCCTGTGAGCATTGTGATGCCCTCATAAGAACCAGGGGCCTAGCATGAGTCTAGAGCCTGCACTTGGATTTACTACCACTGTTGCCAGAAGTGCCATGAGATGCTGAGACGAAAAGAGAAAAAATGTGGAACTAGTTTGCCACCAATACAGCCTAGTGGGCCAAACAATGGGATGGAGCTGAAAGCAAAGGGAACACATGACTCTCCAGTATACCAGTCTTAGTCCATTTGCCACTGTTCCAAAATGGCCCTTTGGAAGAACCAAGTCTGTATGCTGCTTAAAACCTTGTTAATCACTTGAGTACCTATGTGCAGATGGATGGGAGGCATCCAGGGTACAGAGAACACAACACGGCACCTTGCAAAGCCAGCACTGATCCTTTCATAGACAGTAGGGAAGAGGACAACCAGAGAAGGCTCTTTGAAGGAGCTGATAAAACTGACCAAAAGGGGGAAAGGAAGGAGCATTCTAAACTTAAGGACAGGCATGAAATACAGCATAAGCCATCTAGGGTGTACAGAGAACTAGACTGCTAGGTAGATGTGCAGTGTTCCCAAGGAGACTGGAAGGTGGGAGGGCCTTGTGTATGTAAGTTCATCCTCTTCATCATTGGGGCCAATGCTGAAATAATTACAGATTCACATTTGTAAGAATACAGTGATTGGCTTTATTCAGTTTACCTTGATGATAACATATATAATACTGGTAGTCCCCAAGTTTAGACTTTTTTTTTTTTTTTTTTGATACATCTTATTACTAAAATGGACTACTTACAATGTGTAATTCACTGTTGAATTTTATGATTTACTGTTCAAAACACTGCCATAGATTTATTTTCTAAACTAAAACATTGATCACGTTGCTAATGTTGGTTAAGCAGATTTCAAGCAGTGAGAAGTTACTGTGAAAAATATGAAGGAAAAAAGGAAAGGGCCATACAGACAACTCTCAGTAATTTTCTGACTAGAAGTGCTATCTCCACTCCCAAAGATAATCCAAAGGATCTGGAACCTTCCACAAATGGCATTATTACTGTAAACAGCTGACAAAATGCCAGTGCCATCCAACTTTTTATCCTCAAGGTAAATTCTTATTTGTGTATTATTTTAATGTATATATCAAGTATGTATTTATAAGCAGGGCTTTGAATCTGTTCAGGTCAGTTCATGAATCATGGCTGAGGAAGCAACACTAGAACAGACCCACGGTTTTTAAATTTGGGTGAGCTGGAACAATAATAAAGAATTTCAAGTTGCAAACCTGCTAGAAATTTCATCTCTCTCTCATAGGGATAGTATTAGTGTTGCATAACAACCAAATCTCTTCCTTGCAGAAGCTCCAGGCACAAAGATTCACTGCTTTGAATGTGTGTGGTTCTCTAGTTTTCACCAATATTCCAATTTCCCACATCAGGCTCTTGAAAGGGGCTCACTATGCCTCTTTTGAGGAGCTTTGGTAGCATAGTACCTAAGGCACTTGACTGCTAACCAGAAGGCTGGCGGTTCAAACCCACCAGCCACTCCTTGGAAGGAAGGTTGGGCAATCCTACTTCCGTAGTGATACTGCCTCGGAAACCCAAGGAGGGATCGCTATGAGTCGGGGCCAACTCGATGGCATATAACAACAACAACATGGCCTCTTTTGAGTCTCCCATTCCAGGGCTTTGACCTGTAATTTTTTCTGTTCCAGTTATTTCTGTGGAGTCAAAATTTTTAAAATCCGGGTCTCCAGGTTTTGTTTTGTAGGCTGTGACTGAACTGGTTCAAAGCCCTGTCTGTAAGTTTATATGTAATGTTTAGAACTCCCAAAGACAAAGATCAGATTTATAAAGATAGTGATAATAAAAGGCAATGATAATGGAAAAAAAAAGTCTTGACCTATGTCAGAACTGACTTATGATGGAGTCTTTGGAATGGAGTCCCATGGTAAGACAGGGACTACCTTTATCAAGCCAAAATACTAACAATAAAAGGCAAGATGCAGAACATTTCCATCACTACAGGATCCTTTATGTCGCCCTTTTATATTCTCACCACTACCCCTTTTCCTTATCTTGGCTACCACTAATCTCCATGGTTGGTGGTTCAAACCCACCAGTCACTCCTTGGAAGGAAGATTGGGCAATCTACTTCCATAGTGACACTGCCTTGGAAACCCAAGGAGGGGTCGCTGTGAGTTGGAGAGGACTCGATGGCACCAAACAACAATAACCACCTCCATTTCTGTATTTTTGTCATTCAAGATTGTTAGGTAAATGGAATCATGCTCAATTTCACTAAGCATAATTGTAACTTTAAGTTGTTGCATATATCATTAGTTCATCCACAGTAGGGGTGATAGTTTATTTACTAGCTATGAAATTTGGGTACAGGTCTTTGTGTGAACATGTTTTTATTTCTCTGGTAAGTGCCAAGAATTGCTAAGTCTTAAGGTATGTGTTTGTTTAATTTTTATAGAAACTGCAAACCTTTTCCAGTGTGGCTGCACCATTTTACATTTCTACCAGCAATGCATGAGAGTCAGTTTCTCAGCATCCTTGTCAGCATTTGGTGTGACTACTTTATTTATTTAAACTTTTCTTTTAGGTGTGTAGTGATACTTCATTGTGGTTTTAATTTCTGTTTCCCTAATGGCTCATGAGATTGAATATCTTTTCCTGTGCTTTTTTGCCATCTGTATGTGTTCTAGAGTGAAATGTCTTTTCCTGTCTATGAATTGTTTGCTTTCTTTAATGTTGAGTTTTTGAAAGTTTTTTTTAAAAATACATTCTAGATGTTAGTCCTTTGACATGATTTACAAATATTTTCTGAGTCTGTAGTTTGTCTTTCCATCCTTTAACAGGCTCTTTCACAGAGCAAAAGCTTTAAATTTTGATGAAGTCCAGTTTATCAGATTTTTCTTTGGCTCATGCCCTTGGTGTCAAGTCTAAGTTCTCATTGCCTTGCTGTAAAGTCCTGAATATTTTTGCCTTTATTTGTGTTACATGTAAGTCAATGATCTATTGTGAACTAATTTTTGTGTAAGGTATGAGACTTAGATTGAAGGTTATTTTTTGCCTGTGGACATCCAGTTGTTGAAAGGCAACTCTTCCTCCATTGACTTGCTTCAGAAATCAGTTGGGCATGGGTACTTTTTCTGGGTACTCTATCTGTTCCATTGACCTATGTGTCTGTTTCTCTGCCAGTACTACACTGTTTTGATTATGGTAGGTGTAAAGAAGGCCTTATTAGTGTATGTAGTATTTCTTTCTATTTTATTAATTTTCAAGATTGTTTTAGCTAGTCTAGTTCCTTTGCCTTTTTTGTTGTTTAATATATTTATTTTTATTGTTGTTGAGAATATACACAGCAAAACATATGCTAATTCAACATACTCCTACACATATGATTCAGTAACTAGGATTACATTCTTAGAGTTGTGCAGCCATATTCATTCTCCTTTACTGAGTTGTTCCTCCCCCATTTTCAAATACACTGCTCCCTAAGGTTTAGTTCTTTGCCTTTCCATGTCTATTTTAGAGTAAGCTTGTCTGTATTTATAAAAATTTTACTTGATCTTGAATAGGAATTGCATTAGATCTATATAGATCAGTTTAAGGAGACTCAGTATCTTCACTTTGTATATAGTCTTCCAGTCTGTGAACATGGTGTGCATCTCCATTTATTTATTTATTTGTAATGTTCTGAATGTTTCTGGTATAATTGTTCTTTTAAAAAAAATATATTGTAATTTGGATGAATCTCCCTTTATTTATATTGTCCTTGATTGTACCAGCATACAGATCCTGTATATGTTTTCTTTTTATACCTAAGTATTTCATTTTCTTTGGTGCAGTGTAAATGTTTTTAGTATCCATACGTTCATTATTAGTATGTAGAAATAGGATTGATTTTTGTATGTTGATCTTGCATACTGTGACTTTGTTACTACTTTATGAATTTCATGTTTGTAAATTCTTTTGGGGAGCTCTGGTGGTGTAGTGCCTAAGGCATCTGACTGCTAACCAGAAGGCTGGTAGTTCAAACCCTCCAGCCACTCCCCGGAAGGAAGGTTGGGCAATCTATTCTGTAGTGATAATGCCTCAGAAAACCAAGGAGGGGTCGCTATGAGTCAGAGCTGACCCGATGGCAGCGGGATTTTTAAAATTCTTCTGGATTTTCTGTGAATGCAAGCTGGATTCAGAAGAGGATGTAGAATGAGGGATATCATAGCTGATGTCAGATGGATCTTGGCTGAAAGCAAAGAGTGCCAGAAAGATGTTTACTTGTGTTTTGCTGACTATGCAAAAGCATTTGACTGTGTGGATCATGACAAATTATGGATAACATTGAGAAGAATAGGAATTCCAGAACACTTAATTGTGCTCATGAGGAACCTGTACGTAGACCAGGAGACTGTCATTTGAACAGAACAAAGGGATACTGCATGGCTTAAAATCAGGAAGGGTGTGTATCAGGATTGTATCCTTTCACCATACTTGTTCAATCTGTATGCTGAGCAGATAATCCAAGAAGCTGGACTATGTGAAGAAGAACGCAGCATCAAGATAGGCAGAAGAATCATTAACAACCTGTGATATGCAGGTGACACAATCTTGCTTGCTGAAAGTGAAGATGACTTGAAGCACTTACTGATGAAGAATAAAGACTATTAGTCTTCAGTATGGATTACACCTCAATGTAAATGAAAATGCTCCCAATTGGACCAATAAGCAGGATCATGATAAATGGAGAAAACATCGAAGTTGTCAAAGATTTCATATTACTTGGTTTCACAATCAACACCAATGGAAGCAGTAGTCAAGAAATCAGACAACGCATTGCACTGGACATATCTGCTGCCAAAGACCTCTTTAAAGTGCTGAAGAGCAAAGATGTCTCTTTGAAGACTTAGCAGCGCCTAACCCAAGCCACGGTATTTTCATTCACCTCGTATGCATGTGAGAGCTGACAATGAATAAGGAAGATCACAGAAGAGTTGAGCTTTTGAGTTGTGTTGGTGAAGAGTACTGAAAGTACCATGGACTGCCAGAAGAACTAACAAATCTGTCCTGGAACAAGTGCAGCCAGCATGCTCTTTGGAAGCAAGAATGGCCAGACTTCATCTCACCTACTTCAGACATGTCAGAAAAGACCATTCCCTGGAGAAGGATATCATGCTTGGTAATGTGCAGGGTCAGTGAAAAGGGGAAGGCCCTGAAAAAGATGGATTGATAAAGTGGCTGCAACGATAGACTCAGGTATAGCAAGGATTGTGAGGCTGGCAAAGGACCAGGCAGTGTTTCATTCTGTTGTACATAGGGTCACTATGAGTCGGAGCCAACTCATCAGCACCTAACAACAACACAGCTGTCAGATACATGACTTGCAAATATTTTCTCTCATTCTGTGGGTTGTCTTTTATCTATTTGTGTTGTTGCTTATACTCTTGGTGTAATATCTAAATATCCTTTGCTGAATCCTAAAGTCATGAAGTTTTATCCCTATTTTTCCTTATAAGAGTTATAATTTTTGTTCTTACATTTAGGGCTTTGATCCATTTTGAGTTAATCTGTAATGTGTGAAGTGAGGATCCAACTTCATTCTTTTGCATATAGCTATCAAATTGTCCGAGCACCATTTGGTGAAAAAATTACTTCCCCTTTAATTGGTCTTGACCCTCTTGTTGAAAACCACTTTACCATAAATGTATGGGCTTATTTCTGGACATTCAGTTTTATTGCATTGGTCTAAATGTCTATCCTTGTGCCAATACCACACTGTCTTGATTACCATTGTTTTGTAGTAAGATTTTAAATAGAGAAATGTGAGTCCTTTATTCTTTTTCAGGGTTATGTGGCTCTTCTGGGTCCCTTTTAATTCCACATAAATTTTTGAATCAATTTAACATTTTCTATAAGTCAACTGAGATTGTGATAGGGATTGCATTACATATACAGATCTATTTGGGGAATATTGACAGCAATGTTAAGTCTTCTGCTTTGTGAATATGGAATGTTTTTCCACTTATTTAGGTCTTTTAATGTCTTTCAACAATATTTTGTAGTTTTCAGAGTATAAACTTTACATTTTTAAAAAAATTTTACTGTGATTTAGGTGAAACTTTACAGAGCAAATTCATCTTCCATACAGCAGTTCACATACACTTTGTTTCATGATTGACTGTGATCTCTCAGAATGCAACAGCTCTCCTCCCACTTCCTCGCCGTAGCCACCTCTTCTCTGTGTCCTTCCTATGCACTCCTGCCCCCCCGCCAAGCTATCTCCCTGTGCATACACAGCCCTTCTGTTCTTCCATGATTGATCTTTCCAAGGAGTGTATCTACCTAATGTAAATGTTCAGCTCATATGCCTGTCTTTTGTTTGGCTGGCAGCCACAGGAATGGGTTCAATTCCCGACCTGAAGGGCAGCTGGGGGCCATGGTCTCAGAGGTTCTACCAGGTAAAGTTTGCATTTCTTTTGTTAAATTTTGGGAGCTCTGGTGGCATAGTGCCTAAGGCATTTGACTGCTAACCAGAAGGCTGGCAGTTCAAACTCACCAGCCACTCATCTGAAGGAAGGTTGCGCCTACTTCCGTAGAGATACCACCTTGGAAACCTAAGGAGGGGTCACTATGAGTCGTATCCAACTCGACGGCAGTGAGTAGTGAGTTGTTAAAGTTATTCCTAAGTTTTTCACTTTATGTTGATGCTGTTGTGGGTGGAATGTTTTCATTTTCAGTTTGTTCATTTCAAATGTATAGAAATAAAATTGATTTTTATGTATTGATCTTGAATCCTGCAACCTTGCTGAGCTCATTTATTAGTTCAAGTAGTTTTTACTGCTCTCAAGATTTGTTCTTCGAGTTTCAGCATTTTTACTATGGTTGCCTGCCTGTGAATCTGCATGTATGCTACTTGGAGTTTCTGGATGTGTAGGTTATTGGTTTTCAATAAATGTGGGGAGTTTTCCACACCTGTGGCTTCCAGCCAAACAATAGACAGGCATATGAGTTGAACATTTACCCGAGGTAGATACACTCCTTGGAGAGACAATCATGGGAGAAAGAAGGGCTGTTTATGCACAGGGAGACAGCTCAGGGGGCAGGAGTGCATGGAGGGATGGACACAGGGAAGAGGTAACTATCGGGAGGAAGTGGGAGAGGAGCTGTTGCATTGAGGTAAATTGTAGTCAATGTCATGAGACAAAGTGTATGTGAACTGCTCTACAGAAAGTGAATTTGCTCTGTAAACTTTTACCCAAATTACAATTTTTTAAAAAATGTGACTTTTCAGTCATCGTTTCTTCAAATACTTTTCTTCTTTCTCTTTTCTCCTGATGTACTTAAAGGTGTCCCACATTTCTCTGAGGTCCTGTTTAGTTTTCTGTATTCTTTTTTCTCTCAGTTTTTTGGCTTGCATAATCTTTATTGATCTGTCTTCAGTTTCACTAATTAAACCTTAATGTCAACCCAAATTGACCAAATTAATGGTTGATCGATCCTCTGAAGTGAATTTTGTTTTTTGGGGTTTTTTGTTTTTTGGTTATTGTACTTTTCAACTCCAGAATATCATTTAATTCTTTACAATTTCTCTCTTTATTGATATTCTCTATTTAATGTGACATGTCATCATACATTTCTTTATTTTTTAAAATATGTTTTCCTTTAGTTGTTTTAACATGTGTCTTAGTTATCTAGTGCTATCATAACAAATACCACAAGTGGGTCGCTTTAACAAACAAATGTATTCTCTTGCAATTTAGGATGGAAGTCCAAATTCAGGGCACCAGCTGTAGGGGCTTCTCTTGGCTCTGAGGGTATGTCATTGTCTTCTGTCAACCTTTGTGGGTTTCATGTTTTCCTTGGAGATCTTCATGTGTCTTGGCATCAGTGTTCTCCTGGGTCTAGGAGGTTCTCAGTGCAGGGACCTCCGGTCCAAAGGACATGCTTCATTCCAGGCTCTTCTTTCTTGCTGGTAGGAAGTCCTTCTTTCTCTGCTTACATTTCTCTTATCTATTATTAGATAAAAGATGATGCAGGCCACACTCAAGGGACGCTCCCCTTATGTTGGACTAGGGCTGTGACCTGAGTAATGGTAGTGACTTAAGTAGTGGTGATGCATCCTACCCTAATCCTTCCTCATTAATATGCATTCATAATCTAATACTCTTTAACATAACCTAATCCTGCTTCATTAATGACAAGCAGATGTTAAGATTTATAACACATCACAAAATGGAAAGTAATTACATTAGATCACAAAATGAAGGACAATCCCAATACTGGGAATCATGTTATGGCCAAGTTGACACTTTTTTTGTGTGATTTGAGTGAAAGTTTACAGAGCAAACCCATTTTCCATACAGCAGTTCATATACACTTTTGTCTCATGACATTGACTGCAATTTCCCACAATGCAACAGCTCTCTTCCCACTTCTTCCCCATAGTTACTGTTCTGGTTACCTAGTGCTGCTCTGTCAAGAAATATACCCCAAATGGGATAGCCTTAACAAACAGGAGTTTTATTCCCTTACAGTTTGGAGGCTTTAAGTCCAAGTTCAAAGTGCCAGACTCAAAGGGCTGTGTGAAAACCCCTCAGCCTTGGGCTTCAGCTCTGCCTCTGTCACCCGGCCCACTGAAGCTGGAGTCCTTTCTTCACTCAGCTGCTGTGGCCGACAAGCCCAAGGTCAACAAGTAACAAGGCACTGTCCCAATATTACCAAACCACATGGCAGGCCATTAATTCAAGTCTGCTGAACAAAAACTTGGCTACATGTAGGGTACAAACATGCCATCAGCTAGAAACCGTTCTCCAAGGCTGCTGCTTATATACAAGAAACAGACCACATCTCTAAGGCAGCTACTCAGCTGCTCACAGGAGATTCCATTATGCAGTTGATTACCAGTCTCATCATGGGGAATACTACATCCAGCTGCCCAGCCACTCAACCAGGCCCAGACAAGTTGACACACAAACTTAACTACCACTGTTACCTCTTACCTGTGTCCTCCTCTATGCACTCCCACACCTCAAGCTGTGCATACACAGCTCGTCTATCCTCCCATGACTGATCTCTCCAGGGAGTGTATCTACCTAATGTAAATGTTCAGCTCATATGCCTGTCTTTTGTTTGGCTGGAAGCCACAGGAGTAGATTCAGTTCTAGACCTGAAGGGCAGTTAGGGGCCATAGTCTCAGTGATTCCACCGTGCTCTATCAGACCAGCAAACCTTGTCCCTTTTTTTCTCTGATTTTGAGTTTTTTTCCACATTGTTTGCCCACTCTGTCCGGGATCTCCCACATAGATCCCCTCCAAGTGATTGACAGTGGTAGCCAGGCACCATCTAATTCTTCTGGTCTCATAGTCATATAGGCTGAGGATCACATGGTGTACCAGTCCCTTGGACTATTTGTTTCCATGTGTCTTTGGTGTTTTTTATTCTTCTTTGCTCTGAACAAGGAGAGACCCATCATTGCATCTAAATGGCTGCTTGCAAGCTTTTTAAGATCCCAGTCACTACTTGCCAAAGTAGGATGTGTTGTTGTTATTTGCCGTCGAGTCGGCCCCGACTCATAACAACCCCTCCTTGAGTTTCCAAGGCAGTATCACTACGGAAGTAGGATTGCCCAACCTTCCTTCCAAGTAGAACAATGTTTTTGTGTAGCATGTTATGCCAATTGAGCTTGATGTCCCCTGTGAAATTGACACATTTTTTGAGGAAACTTTACTTAGTCCATGACATTCCACCCTTGGCTCCCCCAAAATTCCTGTCCTTGCCACATGTAAAACACTTACCCTATCATATCATCCCAGAGTCCAACTCCAAGTCCAAATTCTACCCTGGATCAAAATTGCTCTTAATCTGTAAACCTATGAAATCTAGAATACAGTTATCTGCTTCTCAAGTACACTGGTAGAACAGGCACAAAGTAGATATTTCCATTACAAATGGGAAAAACTGGAGGAAAAGAAGGAGTAATGGCTAATGGTACCAACCAAGTCAGAAGAAAAAAAAAAAATCTTTTTTTTTTTTTTTTTTTTCACACACTAGCTCTCAAGGCTTGAAAATAATCCTCTGTTCTGAGACCATCTAAACAATGACCCTTCCATGGTCAATAAATGTAGACTGAAGTGAAATGAAATTTTTGATAGCTTCAGTCTTTCCTCCATTTATCATGATGTTGCTTAGGGGTCCAGTTGTGAGGATTTTTGTTTTCTTTTTGTTGAGTTGTAGTCCATACTGATGGCTGTAGTCTTTGAGCTTCAGTGGTCAGTGCTTCAATTCCAGTTCACTTTCAGCAAGCAAGATTTTGTCATCTGCATATTGCAGGTTGTTAATGAGTCTTTTTCCTGTCCTGATGTAGTGTTCTTCTTTATATAGTCCAGCTTCTTGGGCTATTTGCTCAGCATACAGATTAAATAAGTATGGCAAAATAGTACAACCCTGACACACACCTTTCTTGATTTTAAACCATGCAGCATCCCTTTATTCTGTTTGAATGACTGCCTCTTAGTCTATGTACAGGTTCCTCATGAGCTCAATTAAGTGTTCCAGAATTCCTATTCTTTGCAATGTTAGCCATAATTTGTTATGATCCTTACAATCAAATGCCTTTGCTTAATCAGTAAAGCACAGGTAAATAAATACCTTTCTGGTACTCTCTTCTTTCAGCTGCAATCCATCTGACATAAACAATAATATCTCCCATTCACATCCTCTTCTGAATTCAGCTTGAATTTCTGGCAGTTCCCTGTTGATGAACTGGTGCCATATTTTTTAATTTAGTTTCAGCAAACTATTTTATTTTTATTTTACTTGTGTGTGATATTAATGATACTGTTTAATAATTTCTGCATTTTACTTTTTTTAGAATCACACATACGGATTTCTTCCAGTTCATTGGCCAGGTAGCTGTCTTCCAAATTTCTTGGCATAGAGGGCTGAGCACTTCCAGCATTGCATCTGCTTGTTGAAATATTCAATAGGTATTCTGTCAATTCCTGGAGCTTTGTTTTTCCCCAATGCCTTCAGTGAAGCTTAGACTTCTTCCTTCAGTATCACTGGTTCTTGATTATATGCTACTTCCTGAAAGAGTTGAATGTTGGCCAATTCTTTTTGGTACAGTAATTGTGTGTATCCTTTTCATCTTCTTTTGATCTTTCCTGTGTTGTTCAATCTTTTACCCATGCTCACTGCTGTCGAGTCGAATCCGACTCATAGCGACCCCTCCTTGGGCTTCCGAGGTGGTATCACTACAGAAGTAGATTGTCCAACCTTCCTTTGGAGGAGTGGCTGGTGGGTTTGAACTGCCAGCCTTCTGGTTAGCAGTCAAATGCCTTAGGCACTATGAGACTTGAATTTTTTCTTCCGTTCTTTCAGCTTGGGAAATACTGAATGTGTTCTCCTTTGGTTTTCTAACTCCAGGCCTTTGCACATTTCATTATAATTTATTTTCTAGAGCTGCCCTTTGAAATCTTCACTTCAGCTCTTTTACTTCACCATTTGTTCCATTTGCTTTAACTACTCTATGTTCAGGAGAAAGTTTTAGAGTCTCTTCTGACATCCATTTTGGTCTCATCTTTTTTTCTTGTCTTTTTAATGACCTAGGAAATTCATAGATGTAAAGTATCTTCATAGATAAATGAGTCACCTCCCAATTGTCTTTCACCAGTTCCTCCACTTGAAAGTGCCCTTAGGTTTAAACTTCTCCATGGTGTTCTGCAAATGAAGTCAGCTACTTTGTGAAGTGACTTTGGTGCTGCTCTGTTGTCTGCTTTTGCCCCCAGGAAAAATCTCTGAGCTCCCTGGCAAACTTCTCTCTCAGTGACACTCCTGCTCTGGGGAGGGAGTTAGCTTCCTGAGATCTTTTTGGCTTGCCTCTCCAGAAGAAGGGCTATCGAAGCTCCAGTATGCTCATTGCATCATGCCCAAGGTAGATCCTCCAAGTAGGGGTTGTACAGAAGAAAGGAGCACCCCACCACCACCACAACCACCTGTCTACTGCACTTGCCTGGGACTTAACCTCAACAACCAACAGCTGTAGGTGGAATGAGAAATGCTGAAATACTACTTTTCCCAGGAAGGAGGTCCTCTGGCTAGGAGCTGAGGAAGTCCTGTGTCTTGGCTGCAGGAATCTAGATTATAGTCTCCATCCTATTGAACTGGGTGGCAGAAGAGGAGAGTTCTTGGTTCAAATACCACAATACTTTTTTTCTTTCTTACTGATTTTTTTCATAGATTTTCTTTAATTGATATCTTTTAACATATTGTTTACCCATTGGACTATTTCCAGAGATTGTAAATGGCTGTTTTTAATAATTTTCACTCGGTAGTGGGTCTGCAGAGCTCCTCATATGGTTATGTGGATGTCGATCTGCTTTTTATTCCTTTTTCTTACAGGAGCTAGAACTTGTAGTACTATGTAGAATAAGAATGGTGAGAACAGTCTTCCTTGTTTTATTCCCTATCTTAGAGGGAAAGCATTCAGTCTTTGACCATTATGTATGATGTTAGTTGTAATCTTTTTTTATAGGTGATCCTTATCAATTTGAGGTAGTTCTCATCTTAGCTAACTTGTTGAAAGGCTTTTTTTTATTTTTTGAGAATCATGAATGGATGTTGGATTATGTCATTTGTGTGTGTGTGTGTGTGTGTGTGTGTATATATATATGTAAATTGCTCGAATCATATATTTCCTCTTTAACCTGTTGATATGGTAGATTATGTTGACTCATTTTCAAATTTTGAACTAGTCTTGCACATCTGGAATAAATTCAGCTTGGTCATTGTTTTGGTTACCTAGCACCACCCTTGACAAGAATATACCACAAATGGGATGGCCTTAACAAACAGGAGTTTATTCTTGCAGTTTGAAGACTTTAAGTCCAAGTTCAAAGTGCCAGGCTCTAGGGCCTGTGTGAAAGCCCCTCGACCTTGGGCTTCAGCTCTGCCTCTTGCTCCTGGCCCACTGAAGCTAGAGGCATCTCTTCACTCAGGCAGCTACTGGCTGCTGAGGTTGACAAGCCCAAGGTTGACAGACAAAATGGCATAGTCCCAGTGTTACCAAACCACATGGCAGGCCATTAATTCAAGTCCACTGAAAGTCCCAAGGACGGCAGAGCATGGCAGGCTGCTGAACAGTGACACAACTACATGCAGGGTTCAAGCATGCCATTAGCTACAAACTGTTCCCAAAGCTGCTACTTATATACAGAAAGCAAACTACATACCCAAAGGCAGCTACTCAGCTGCTTCCAGTATGTTCCACCATGGAGTTGGTTACTAGTCTCATTGTGGGGAATACTACATCCAGTTGCCCAGCCACCCAACCAAGGCCAGCCAAATTGACACACAAACTTAACTACCACAGTCATGATGTGTAATTGTTGTTATACACTGTTGGATTTTATTTGCTAGTGTTTATTGAGGACTTTTATGTCTAAGTTCTCTCTATGTCTGGTGTTATTAGTATTTATTGCCTCATAAAATGAGCTTGGATCTGTAGTAATACACTGTTTCACTCCCAATATTCATGATTTATGGCATCTCTTTATTCTTCTCAGCCTTGCTAGAGGTTTATCAATTTTATTGATTTTTTTTTCAGTAAAAAGAACTATATTTTTGTTTCATTGCTTTCCTTGACTGTTTTTCTGTTTTCAATTTCATTTATTTCTGCTCTTGTCTTCATTATTTTGTTTCTGCTTATATGGCTTACTTTAGTTTTCCGAGTTTTTGAGGTAAGAGCTTAGGTTAATAATGTGTGATCTTTCCTCTTTTTTAATGTGCTTTATTGTTTCCCTCAGCACTGCTTTAGCTACATTGAATACATATTCTGATAGCTTGTGTTTTTATTTTCAGTCAATTCTATACTTATTTTCTTAGAAGTATGTTGTTTAATGTTCATGAGTTTAGAGATTTTCCTATTGTATTTCTGTTACTGATTTTTTTTTTTTAATTGATAGTTTGAGTCCATTGTGATCTGAGTATATATCCTGTATGATTTAAAAACTCTTAATTTTGTTGATCTTTGTTTTAGGGCCTAGGATTTGTTCTGTCTTGAAAAATGTCTCCATAGGTATTTAAAAAATATATGTATTATGTTGTTGTCTGGTAGAATATTTTATATGCAGATATGTTGATTGATTGTGTAATTTAGATCTACATTCTATTTTTTTATTGTGCTTTGGGTGCAAATTTACAAAGCAAATTAGTTTTACATTGAATAGTTCATGCACATTTGATTTCACACCCCACCCCAATTACCATTCCCCGACCATAACAAACTCTTCTTCCCTCTCATCCCTATTACTACGTCCTCCCTGTGCCCTTCTTAACTATGCATTCCTGCTTGTCCGGCTTCCCTTCTGTGTGAAAGCTGCCCCTTTGGTGTCTCATGGCTGATTGCTTTAAGGGGTGCATGTAGGTGGGTCCATCACCCTGGGGTAGGTGTTCTGCATGTATATCTTTCTGCTGTTGGGCTGAGAGTAAATCCATTTCTAGGCCTGAACGGTAACAGGGCCATAGTCACAAGGGTTCTACCAGACTCTATCTGACCAGTAGTTCTGTCTGTGTGTATGTGTGTGTGTGTGTGTGTGATTTGGGTGAAAGTTTACAGAGAAAATTCACTTTCCATACAGCAGTTCCCATACACTTTGTCTCATGACATTGACTACAATTTACCCCAATGCAACAGCTCCCCTCCCGCTTCTTCCCAGTAGTTACCTCTTCCCTGTGTCCATGTGTCCATCCCTTCATGCACTCCTGCCTCTCTGAGCTGTCTCCCTGTGCGTAAACAGCCCTACTTTCTCCCATGATTGTTTTCTCAAGGAATGTATCTACCTCAGGTAAGTGTTCAAATCATATGCCTCTCTTTTATTTGGCTGGAATTTCTGGTCATTTTTGTGTTTTTGAATTTTGGTCCACATTTTTCCTCCACTCTAACCAGGATCTCCAGTTTTGATCCCTTGCCAAGTGGTTGGCATTGATTGCTAGGCACCATCTAGTTCTAGGGGTCATGAAGGCCAAGGTCCTTATGGTCTGTCTTATCCTTGGACTAATTGTTTCCAGATGCCTTTAATTTTTTTCACTCTCCTTTGATTCAGATGAGAGGAGACTGATAGTTGCATCTTGGATGGCTGCTTTAAAGCTTTTAAGATCCTAGTTGCTACTCACCAAAGTAGGTCATAGAATAAGATTTTTATGTACTATGTTGTGCCAATTGAGCATGATGTCCCCCAAGACTATGGTCCTAAGTCAGCAGGCCCAGTGATTCTCTTTCTCATTGTGTTTGGTTATCTCTGAGAAGTGCTGAAAAGAGAAACAGACAAATGCACAATTAAAGACTTCAACTCATCCTTCTCAGTAACTGATGGAACAGTTAGAAAATCAGCAAGAAGGGAAATGTAAACTCAAAACCTACTATACAGCCACAGTAGTTAAAACAGTGTAGTATTGGTACAATGACAGACAGATAGACCAATGGAACAGAATTGAAAACCCAGAAACAGACCCATCTATCTATGGATAGCTGGTCTTTGACAAAGGACCACAACCCATTAAATGGGGGAGAGGTGGCCTCTTTACCAAATGGTGCTGGCAAAATTGGATATCCACTTGCAGAAAAATGAAACAAGGCCCATACTTCACCCCATCCACAAAGATGAACTCAAGTTCAATCAAAGGCTGAGTGAAAACAGTGAATAATGAGACAGATGGAGCTGTGGACTGTCAGCTATCCTGGCAGCATGGACAGCCTGAATATTTCCAAGTAGTGTTAGGACCTGAGAATTAACCTAAAAATCAGCCCTGCTTGCAAAGGGCTACAGCTGTCTGGAGGGTGTAGCCATTTTGTATGTTTACAAGCAGCAGCCATTTAGGATATTTAAAGTGACAGCATTCTCATTCAGATTCCAGGGGCCTAAGACTAGGTTCTGCTTGCAAGTAACAGCACAGACATACAGGAGGTTGACGACTGGAAAGGAGATGGGTGGTGAGTGCATAAGTGCTGCCAACTAGCAAATAGAGGAGCTCATACCCAGCTTACTCAGATACATCCAAAGAAAACAAAAATCTTGGGTGAATCACTCCAACATACAATCACCAGTTAAATATAAATACAACAGCAACACTATGTCTCAGGCAACAACAGACCATTCACAATCCACACAAAGAAACAAAATAAAGCAGTAGAAACAAGGGACCAGATACAGATGCAAAACACATACCTGAGGAAGACACAGCATTGGAACTCCCTGATAAGGAATTCAAAAGAATTATATTTCAATACCTTCAACAGATTGAGAAACAGATCAAGGAAAACACTGACAAAATTGAGGAAAACAGAGAAAACCCTAGAACAATTTTGGAAAACAATACAAGAATAAAATGACAAACAAAAAATTAGAAATGATAGAAAATCTACAGACAGAAATCCAGAAGATTAATAAATTTCAGAAATAGATAACACATGAACAGGCAGTAGAATTGAATCAATGAAAATCAGAATTAGTGAGATTGCAGACAAATACCTCAATACTTCTTTGAAAAGTGATCAGTTAGAAAAAAAGATAAAAACACAATGAAGAAAGCCTAAGGTTCGTGTGGGATACCATCAAAAGAAATAACCTATGTGTAATCAGAATTCCAGAACAGAAGAGACAAATAAAACCACAGAGAAAATTGTTGAAGATTTGTTGGAAGAGAATTTCCCTGATATGAAGAAAGACAAGGATATATCCATTCAAGAATTCCAACAAACCCCAAACAGGATAGAACCAAAAAGAAAATCACCAAGACATATATATCATCATGATACTCACTAAAACCAAAGACAAAGAAAGAATCCTGAAAGTAGCACAGGAAAAATGAAAAGTTACCCACAAAGGGCAACCAATAAGATTAAGATCTGATTTCTTAGCAGAAACCGTGCAGGCAAGAGAGCAATGGTATGGTATATATAAAACCCTAAAAGAGAAAAATTCTCAACCAAGAATTATATACCCAACAAAACTGCCCTTAAATATAATGGTGAAATTAGAACTTTTCCAGATAAGCAGAAATTAAAGCAATTTGTTAAAACAAGACCACCCTTACAAAAGATGCTAAATGGAATGTGATAGTTGGAGCTGTGTGTCAACTTGACTGGACCACAATTCTGTGTGGTTTATGCAGTTGTCATGTGGGTTATTCCCATGATGGGATCAGATGTATATATTTTGAGCAGCCAATCCATTGAAAGTGAGTTTCCCTAGGAGTGTGGCCTGCTTCCAATATATTTATGGATATCCTGGGAGAAGAGACACTCTTCTATGGATTGGGATCCTGCAGTGCTGCCTACAACTGTCCGTGGGTGAACAGTCTACCATTCGGCCTGGAGATCTTGGATTCGTCATTCATTGGAGTCAACAGCCAGTATGCTGCCTGCCAACCTTGAGCTCAACCACCCCTGCAGTTGCATGAGTTGGGAAAAGCCTCCAGCTTAAGTTTGATCCAACAGCTTAAAACTTGCCAGCTTCTATAAGTGTGTGAGCCATTTTCCTAAGGTAAATTTCTCTTTCTCTATATGTATATATACATATACTGGTCAACAGCCAGTATACTGCCTGCCAACCTTAAGCTCATCAGCCCCTGCAGCTGTGTGAGTCGGAAAAAGCCTCCAGCTTGACGTTTGATCCAAGTACTGGGGACTTACCAGCTTCTATAAGTGTGTGAAGCATTTTCTAAGATAAATACTATATATACATATAGAGAACCCAGCATAACACAATTTGGTACCAGGAGTGGGGTGTGTTCTTGACCCGAGACCCAGCAGAGAGACCCCGATATGTGGCATAAGAGATGGCAGCAGTAGAGCTGAGAGACCAGCATGAGAGACAGCAGGAGCAGAGTTGAGAGACCAGAATGAGAGATGGTAGCAGCAGAGCCCAGAGACCAGCATTGAACAGCAACAGGCTTACCAGCCCATGGAAGAAAAAGCCAGGTGCCATTGGGTAGGTGGCTTCCCAGCAGAGTGGGTTGCTTTCAGGCATTGATTGGTAGAAGGGACCAGCATGAGATGGAGTAGCCAGTTGGCCAGCCCACAGAGCAAGAAAGCTGAGTGCTTTTCGGGCAGGAAGATTCCTGGTGGAGTGGGTTGCCCTTGGGCATTAATTGGCAGAAGCAGAGAGAACAAGGAAGTGGAAAGCAGAGCTGCCTCAGCCTCAAAGGATAGGACTATGGCCTCTGGGGTTGGACCACCATAGCCCCCTAGGTTTCAAAGAGTTAGATAGACCTTCACCAACTTAGTTCTGGAGTGTGGGGCTGCTTGTTCATGTGAGCCAGTGGGATGGAGCCATATATGCTGCCCAAAAGAGTGCGGGCAGGGCTACCATGCCCAAGAGGTAGAGGAATGGGACCCACAAGGCCAAGGGGATGAGGTTGACACTCAGGAGCTAGGGGATTAGAGCTACCCAGTGAAGGAGATCTGTACAGATGCCACCCATTGAAGATCTGTATAGGTGCCAAGTTGACAAGGGGTGGAATTGTGGTAGTTAACTTTGTGTGTCAACTTCGCTGGGCCTGGTTGAGTGCTGGATGTAGTTATTCCCCATGGTAAGATTGAGTGGCAATATTAATTTCTGATAAAATTGCCTTTAAGACCAAAACCACTATAAGAAACGAGGAAGGACATTATATAGTGATTAAATGATTGACGGAAGAAGAGGACATAACCGTAATAAATATCTATGCATCCAATAAAAGAGACCAAAAATATGTAAATCGGACCTTAACAGAATTGAAAAGACAAATAGATTACTCCACAGTCATAGCAAAACCAAAAAAAAAAAAAAAAAAAAATCACTGCTATTGGGTAGGTTCCGACTCATAGCAACCCCTCCTTGGGTTTCCAAGGCAGTATCTCTACAGAAGTAGATTGCCCAGTCTTCCTTCTGAGGAGTGGCTAGTGGGTTTAAACCACCAGCCTTCTAGTTAGCAGTCAGATGCCATAGGCACTACACCACCAGAGCTCCTACAGTCATGATAGATGCGATAGTTGGAGTTGTGTATCAACTTGCTGGACCACCATTCTGTGTGGTTTAAGCAGTTGTTATGTGGGTTATTCCTACAATGGGATCAGATGTATGTGTTTTGATCAGCCAGTCCATTGAGGGGGAGTTTCCTTGTGGATGTGGCCTGCTTCCAATATATTTATAGACATCCTGGGAAAATGAGACACTCTTCTGTGGATAGGGATTGTGTTGTGCTGCCTACAACTGTCTGTGAGTGAACAATCCACCATTCAGCCTGGTGATCTTGGATTTGTCATTCATTAGAGTCAACAACCAGATTACTGCCTGCCAACCTGCAGCTGTGTGAGTCAGAGAACAGCCTCCAGCTTGACGTTTGATCCAAGTACTTGGGACTTAACCATCTTCTATAAGTGTGTGAACCATTTTCCTAAGATAAATTTCTCTTTATATATGTATATATAAGCTTTACTGGTTTTGCTTCTCTAGAGAACCCAGCCTAACACATATGATACTGAAAGTGTTTCTAGAGAGACAAAATCATAAGGATGGGCTTCCTAAATTTGTTCTCACCAATTATGTCTTGGTTCTCCACTTTGATTAATCATAAAGGCACTGGTGACTCTGCCTCTATTACTAAAGAGGGCCCTGCTAATCTGTGGCATGAAGTAGCAACATTAATATGCAAAATGGCACCACCAATAGAGTATTTTTGAGAAGTGTGGCTCTGGGTGATCCCATATTTAATACTTTTCTGCAATTTTGTCAGCATGACGAGTAAAAGGAAGATTGCTGGTTGGTCCTACTTACTCTAGAAAAAGTGGTGAAAGAGTGAGATGAGTTCAGGGCTGCTGAGTCACAGCTCAAGTGCTGCATAAAAGACCTCAGTGTTTCCAGTTGTGCTCTGAAAGAAAGCCTTATTTCTTCCAGTAACTGAGTTGATATTGCCAAAAAACAAACCCAGAGTCTTATTGTAAGGGTGGCTGAATTACAACGCCAATCGAATTGCCAACTCAGAATGGTGTCTGAAGTTAAAGTGAGGGCATTGAATGGAAAAAAATGGGATCCTGAAACTTTGAATGGAGACATATGGGCAGTCAGGAAGATGAGGACATGGAGCTTGTAAATTCTGTTGAATCCCTCCCGTCTGAAGGGATTACTATAAAGTCATCATTCCTTCCACCTCCATTTGATGGGATTAACCCGACTGTTCCTGCTTGGTCATAGCTGAAGTAGATGCCATGGAAGACATTGCTGAATGTTCTCAGGAACTGCCCCAACCACCCATTGTTCCTGCTAGACCTATAACTAAAGTCCAAGCGATCCCCAAAAGGTGAGATACAAAGTGTGACTGAGGAGGTGGTATGCTACATCCAAAAAGACCTACTTGATTTTGTTAACATGTACAGACAGAAGCCTGGAGAATATGTATGGAGAGGACTAATAGAGGGTGTGGGATAATGGTATAAGGAATGTAACATTGGATCAGACTGAGTTCATTGATTTAGGTCCACTAAGTACAGATTCTTCATTCAGTGTTTCAGCTCAAGAGGTTAGGAAAGGATCTAATTGTTTATTTGGTTGGCTTACTGAAGTAGGGATTATGCAGTAGCCTACCTTAAGTCAAGTTGAAGTACCAGGCTTGCCTTGGTATAATGTAGAAGAAGGTATCCAAAGGCTTAGGGAAATTGGCGTATTAGAATAGATTTATCAGATTAGACTCCTAGAGCCAGAAATGGAGAGTCCAGAGGACAAGCCTTTGACCAGTACAGTGAGGAACAAATTTGTGAAGGGAGCCCCAGCATCCATGAAGACTGCTGGGAGTGCTATTTTATGTAAGCTGGATTTGACAGTGGGAACTGCCCCAATAGAACTAAGACACTTAACTATAATGGAGCTGCTTGGACCCCATGGTAGTAGAAGCCAAGTGGCAGCAGTTAATCAACAAAGACAAACTGGGTGTTCTTACCATAATGGATAGCTGGGTCAAAACAGTAATCAGACTACTCTGACACATGTGGAATTATGACATTGGCTACTTAGGCCTGGTGTTCCTAGGAATGAAATACTTTGCAAACCTACTAAATGTTTACTTGATCTGTATAGACAGAAGAATTCTAGGTCACATGAACAGCAGTCTAGGTTGAATCACCAGAATACAGAGTCAATGGCCCCTCAATCAATTCCCAGACTTGAGTCAGTTACAGACCCACAACCCCTTGAATGAAGGGGAGGCTGGGTCCCTTTGAGAAGGGACTCCACTGCATTGCCAAAAATTTATGTCAGTGTGATAGTTGGAGCTATGTGTCAACTTGGATGAACCCCAGTTCTGTGTGGTTGTTCCCATGATGGGATCGGATGACTGTGTTCTGAGTGGCCAATCTGTTCAGGGGGAGTTTCCCTAGGGGTGTGGCCTGCTTCCAGGATACCCAGGCACATCCTGGGAAGAGAGATATTCTTCTGTGGATCAGGGTTCTGTTGTGCTGCCTACAACTGTCCATGAGTGAGCAGTCCACCGTTCAGCCTGGAGATCTTGGATTTGTCATTCGTTGGAGTCAAGAGCTGGCGTACTGCCTGCTAGCCCTGAGCTTCTTGGCCCCTGTGGTTGCGGAAGCTAAGAAAAGCCTCCAGCCTGACGTTTACTCCAGGGACTTTGGACTTGCTGGCTTCTATACGTTTGTGAGCCATTTTCCTAAGATAAATTTCTCTCTCTTTATATATAAGCTTTGCTGGTTTGTTTCTCTAGAGAACCCAGTCTAACACAGTCAGTCTTTCTCTCAGCCTTCCCTAAAGGGATCTGAAGCCTTTTACAAGAGTGACTCTTCACAATAATAGAAGGACAAATATAGTATTAGTTCATTGTTGTGGAGGGTCAAGTAAAGGTTTATATATGGAGGGAAACTTTTTTGTTGGTTGCCAGGGGTGGGAGGGGAGGGAACACTGCAAAAAAAAAAGGGGGGGGAGGTTGACGCATGTCACTTTAGTTTTGTGTATTTCACTGCATATAAATTATATTTCAATGAAATGCATTTTTTTAAAGTGACTGTTCAGTGTGAAAAAGGAAATAATCAGACGTTTTAAGGATTATTAGACACTGGCTCTGAACTGATACTAATTCCAGGAAACCCAAAGCATCACTGTGGCCCACCAGTAAGACTGGGGGCATATGGAGGTCAAGTTATTGATGGAGTCCTAGCTAAGGTGCATCACACAGTGGGTCCAGTGGTTCCCCTAACCCATCCTATAGTGATTTCCCCAGTTCCAGAATGCATAATTGGAATAGATGTTCTGAGCAATTGGCAGAATTCCCACATTAGGTCTGTGACATGTGGAATAAGGGCTATTATGGTGGGTAAAGTGAAGTGGAAGCCATTGGAACTGCCACTACCTAGAAAAATAGTAAACCAAAAGCAATATTGCATCCCTGGAGGAGTTGCAGATTCCTGCCACCATGAAGGACTTGAAGGATGCAGAGGTGGTGATTCCCACCACATCCCCATTTAATTTGCTTATTTGGCCTGTGCAAAAAACAGATGGATCTTGGAGAATGACAGTAAATTATCGTAAACTTAATCAGGTGGTGATTGCAATTGCAACTGCTGTTCCTGATGTGGTTTCATTGCTTGAGCAAATAAGTACGTCTCCTGGGTAGTTGGTATGCACTGTTGATCTGGCCAATGCCTTTTTCTCAATACCAATTTCAAAGGACAATAAGAAGCAGTTTGCCTTCAGCTGGCAAGGGTAACAATATACTTTCACAGTGCTTCCTCAAGGATATATCAACTCTCCAGCACTATGTCATAATTTAGTGTAAGGATCTGATCGCCTTCCCCTTCCATAAGACATCACACTGGCCCATTATATTGATGACATTATGCTGATGTGACCTAGTAAGAAGGAAGTATCGATGACTCTAGACTTATTGGTGAGACATGTGCATGCTAAAGGGTGGGAAATTAACTCGAGAAAAATTAAGGCACCTTCCACTTCATTGAAATTTCTAGGGGTCCAGTGGTATGGAACCCTAGAATATCATGTGGAGATACTCCTACTAACATGAAGGATAAGTTATTACATCTGGCTTCCCCAACAACTAAAAAGGCACAAGATCTAGTGGGCCTCTTTGGATTTTGGAGGCAACATATCCCTCATTTGGGTGTGTGGCTGTGGCCTATTTATCAAGTGACTTGGAGAGCTGCTAGTTTTCAGTGGGGCCCAGAATAACAGAAGGCTCTGCAACAAGTTCAGGCTGCTGTGCAAGCTGTTCTGTCATTTGGGCCATATGATCAGGATGATCCAATGGTGTTTGAAATGTCTGTAGCAGATAGAGATGCTGTTGGGAGTCTTTGGCAGGCCCCTATTGGTGAATCGCAACACAGACCCTTGGGGTTTTGGAGCAAAGCCCTCCTATCCTGTGCAGATAACTAATCTCCTTTTGAGAAAGAGCTTTTGGCATGTCTCTGGGCTTTAGTAGAGACTGAACGCCTAACAATGGGTCACTAAGTCACCATGAGGTCTGAGCTGCCCATTATGAACTGGGTTATGTCTGACCCACAGAGTCATAAAGTTGGGTATGCACAGCAGCACTCCATTATTAAATGGAAGTGGTATATCAGAGATCAAGCTCAAGCAGGACCTGAAGGCACAAATAAGTTGCATGAGGAAGTGGCCCAAATGCCTGTTGTCTTCACTCCAGTCACATTACCTTCCCTCTCCCAGTCTGCACCTATGGCCTCATAGGGAGTTCTCTATGATCAGTTGACTGAGGAAGAGAAATGTGATGTGCCTGGTTTACAGATGGTTCTGCATGATATGCAGGCACCACTTGAAAGTGCACAGCAGTGGCACTGCAGCCCCATTCTGGGACTTCCCTGAAGAAAAGCAATGAACAGAAGTCCTCCCAATGGGCAGAACTTCAAGCTGTGCATCTGGCTGTTCACTTTGCATGGAATGAGAAATGGCCAGATGTATGATTGTATATGGATTCATGGGCTGTGGCCAATGGCTTGGCTGGATGGTCTGGGACTTGGCAGGAAAATGATTGGGAAATGGGTAACAAGGATGTATGAGGAAGAGGTGTGTGAATAGATCTCTCTGAATGGGCCAAAGGTAAAGATGTCTGTGTCTCATCTCAATGCCCAGCAAAAGGTGACCTTGGCAGAGGAGGACTTTAAGAATCAAGTGCATAGGATGACACATTCAGTAGAAACCAGTCATCCTTTTCCCCCAGATACTACTGTCATTGCTCAATGGGCTAATAAAGTGGCCATGGTGGCAAGGATGGAGGTTATGGAATCAGCAACATGGATTTCTACTTGTTGCTAGGTGCCGTAGAGTCATTTTCGACTCATAGCGACCCCATACACAGCAGAACGAAACACCAATCCTGCACCAGCTCCATGATCCTTGCTATATTCAAGCCCATAGTTGCAGCCACTGTGTCAATACATCTTGTCAAAGGCCTTCCCCTCTTTTGTCAACCCTCCATCTTATCAAGCATGACTTCCTTCTCCAGGGAATTGTCCCTTCTGACAGCATGACCAAAGTAGGTGAGATGAAGTCTGGCCATTGTCACTTACAGGGAGCATTTCAGCTGCACTTCCTCCTGGACAGATCTGTTAGGTGTTTTAGAAGTCCATGTTATTTTGAGCATTCTTCACCAGCGCCACAACTCAAAAGCATCAGTTCTTCAGTTTTCCTTATTCATTGTCCAGCTCTCACATGCATACAAGACAATTGAAAATATCATGGCTTGTGTCAGGTGCATCTTAGTTCTCAGGGAGACATCCTTGCTCCTCATCCCTTGAAAGAGTTCCTTCCCAGACGACTTGCCCAGTGCTATGTGTCATCTAATGTCCTGAGTGCTGCTTCCATTGGCGTCGATTGTAGAAGCAAGCAATGTGAATTATTTGACAGCCTCAATCTTTTCTCCATTTATCGTGATGGTGCTTATTGGTCCAGTTGTGAGGATTTTTGTTTTCTTTATATTGAGACGTAATCCATACTGAAGACTGTATTCTTCAATCGTCATCAGTAAGTGCCTCAAGTCATCCTCACTTTCAGCAAGGAAAATTATGTCATCAGCATGTCTCAGGTTGTTAATGATTCTTCCTCCAATCCTGATGCCACGTTTTTCTTCATATAGTCCAGCTTCTCGGATTATTTGCTCAGCATATAGAGGAGACTGTATTCTTCAATGTACAGGTTCCTCATGAGTACAATCAAATGTTCGAGAATTCCCATTCTTCTCAATGTTATCCATAATTTGTCATGACCCACACAATAAAATGCCTTTGCATAGTAAATAAAACACAAGTAAACATCTTCCTGGTATTCTTTGCCTTGAGACAAGATCCATCTGACAGAAGCTATGATATCCCTTGTTTCACATCCTCTTCTGAATCCAGCTTGTGTCTCTGGAAGTTCTCTGTCAATATACTGCTGCAACTGTTTCTGAACTATCTTCAGTACGATCTTACTTGTGTGCAATATTGATGATATTGTTCAATAATTCCCACATTCTGTGGGATCACCTTTCTTTGGAATGGGTACAAACCAGTCAGTTGGCCAGGTAGCTGTCTTCCAAATCTCTTGGCATAAGCGAGTGAGTGCCTTCAGTGGGGCATCTGTTTGTTGAAATATCTCAATGAGTATTCTGTCAATTTCTGGAGTCTTGTTCTTTGCCAATTCCTTCATTGCAGCTTCAGCTTCCTCCTTCAATACCATTGGCTCTAGATCATATGCCACCTCCTGAAGTGGATGAAGATTGACCAGTTCTTTTTGGTACAGTGACTGTGTGTATTCTTTCCATCTTCTTTTGATGTTTCCTGTGTCATTTAATATTTTGCCCATGGAATCTTTCAGTA
Organism: Orycteropus afer afer; assembly: GCF_000298275.1. Classification (NCBI taxonomy): domain Eukaryota; kingdom Metazoa; phylum Chordata; class Mammalia; order Tubulidentata; family Orycteropodidae; genus Orycteropus; species Orycteropus afer. The sequence goes on from NW_006922643.1 coordinate 166,743, forward strand.
TTGCAACTTGAAGGTTAAATTTTTTCCTCAATTCTTTCAGCTTGAGAAATGCCAAGCGTGTTTTTCCCTTTTGGTTTTCTAACTCCAAGTCGTTGCACATTTCATTATAGTAATTGGCTTTGTCTTCTCGAGCTGCTCTTTGAAATCTTCAGTTCAGCTCTTTTATCTTGGCATTTCTTCCATTTGCTTTAGCTATGGAATTCCACTTTTACCAAGCTGATTTGGCTGCCACTGCTGAGTGTCCAATCTGCCAACAGCAGAGACCAACACTGAGTTTGTGATATGGAACCATTCCTCAGGGTGATCAGCCAGCAACCTGGTGGCAAGTTAATTACATTGGACCACTTCCATCATGCAAAGGACTGTGTTTTATTCTTACTGGAATGGATACTTATTCTGGATATGGATTCACCTTTCCTGCATGCAATGCTTCTGCCAAAACTACCATTAGTGGGCTTACAGAATGCCTTATCTACCATCATGGTATTCCACACAGCATTGCTTTGGGTAAAGGGACTCACTTCACAGAAAATGAAGTGCGGCAATGAGCCTATGCTCATGGAATTCACTGGTCTTACCATGTTTCCCATCATCCAGAAGCAGCAGAACAATGGAATGGCCTGCTGAAAACACAATTCTGGTGCCAGCTAGGTGGCAGTACTCTGAAGGGTTGGGGCAATGTTCTCCAGGAGTCTGTATATGCTCTAAATCAGTGTCCAATACAAGGTGCTGTTTCTCCAATAGCCAAGATTCACAGGTCCAGGAATCAAGGGGTGGAAATGGAAGTGGTACCACTCACTATTACCCCTACTGACCTACTCAAAAAAAATTTTGCTTCCTGTCCCCTGCTACCCTGTGCTCTGCAGGTCTGGAGATCATAGTTCCAAGAGGAGAAACACTCCCACTTGGAGAAACAATTGTGATTGCATTGAACTGGTAGCTAAGAATGCCACCCAGCCATTTTGGCTTCCTCATGCCTCTGGATCAACAGACAAAGAAGGGCATTACTTTACTATCTGGTGTGATAGATCCTGATTACCAAAGGGAAATTGGATTGACATTACATATTGGAGGTAAAGAAGAATATGTCTGGGATACAGGAGATCCTTTAGGACGTCTCTTAGTACTACCATGCCCTGTGATTTAAGTCAATGGAAAATTATAGCAACCTAATTCTTATATGACTACTAATGGCTCAGATCCTGCAGGAATGAAGGTTTGGGTCACCCCACCAGGCAAAGAACCATGACCAGCTGAGGTGCTTGCTGAGGGCAAGGAAAATATGGAATGGGTGGTGGAAGAAGGTAGTTCTGAATATCAGCTATGACCATGTTACCAGTTGCAGAAATGAGGACTAATTGTTATATTTCTTCATTGTTTATGTGCATCAAATATTTTTGTTTCCTTGTGTTATGAACTGTGAAATGTAAACAAGGTTAATGTGTTTCCATTAGTGTATCCATTAGTGCATGTTAGTGTATCATGTTGGGTGCAAATATGACTCTATAATAGTCCTTATTTAGAGATTATATGTGATTAAGAAGATGTGTACAACTGCCAAGTTGACAAGGGGTGGACTGTGATAGTTGAAGTTGTGTGTCAACTTGGCTGGATCACAGTTCTGTGTGGCTTAAGCAGTTGTCATGTGTGTTATGTCCATGATGGGATCAGATGTATATGTTTTGAGCAGCCAATACTTTGAAAGGGAGTTTCCCTGGAGGTGTGAACTGCTTCCAATATATTTATGGACATTCTGGGAAAATGAGACACTCTTCTATGGATCAGGATCCTTTTGTGTTGTCCATGAGTGAACAATCCATCATTTGGCCTAGTGATCTTGGATTAATCATTCTTTGGAGTCAACAGCTGGTATACTGCCTGCCAACCTTGAGCTCATCAGCTCCTGAAACTGCATGAATCAGCAAAAGCCTCCAGTGTGTTGTTTGATCCAAGAAATTGGGACTTGCCAGCTTCCATAAGCATGTGAGCTACTTTTCTAAGATAAATTTCTCTATATATATATATGTATATATAAGCTTTACTGTTTTGCTTCCCTAGAGAACCCAGACTAACATAGTAGGAAACTTTATACACCACTTTCAATCAAAGATAGAACAACTGGAAAGAAATTCAACAAAGATGCAGAAAAATTAAACAATACAGTTCACCAACTCGAACTTATAGACATCTACATAGCACTTCACCCACAAACAGCACCATATACATTCTTATCCAGTGCATATGGAACATCCTCCAGGATAGACCATTTGTTAGGCTGCAAAGCAAGCCTTAATAAACTTAAAAACATTGAATACTGAAAAGCATCTTCTCAGATCACAATGTTATAAAATTAGAAACCAACAATAGGAAAATCAACAGAAAAAGAGCAAACACATGGCAACTTAATAACATCCTCCTTGCAAAGTCTGGTAATAGTAGAAATAAGAAAATGAAATTTAAAAATTCCATGAATCAAAAGAGATTGAAAATACAACATACCAAAATCTTTGGGACACAGCAAAAGCAGTGATCAGAGTCAATTTATAGCAATAAATGCAAACATCAAAAAAAGAAGAAAGAGCTAAAATTAACACCTTAACCCAACCTCTCCAACAATTAGAAAAAGAGCAGCAAAAAGAGCCTACAGTCACTAGGAGAAAAGAAATAACAGATTTGAGAAGTAAATGCAACAGAAAATAGAGAATAGAAAAAAAATCAACAAGATTCAAAGTTTTTTTTTTTTTTTTTAATGATTAATAAAATTGACATACCACTGGCAAATTTAACAAAGGAAAGAAGGGAAAGAGTACAAATAACATGAATAACAAATGAATTAGGTGACATCACAACAGGATCAACAGAAATAAAAAGGATAATATCAGGATACTATGCTTAATTGTACTCCCACAAATGTGACAATCTAAAAGAAATGGACAGATCTTTAGAAACATACTGCTTAGCTAAACTAACACAGACTGAGTTGGAAAATTTGAACACACCCATAATGAAGAAATTGAACAGGTCATAAAAAAAATTACCAACAAAGAAGCCCTGGTGCAAATGGTTCCACTGGAAAGGCCTGGTGCAAATGGTTCCACTGGATAATTCTACCAAAGTTCAAAGAACTGACACCAATCTTATTCAAACAACTCCAGAACATAGGACAGGATGGAATCTTCCCAAATTCATTTTATGAGGCAAGCATAACCTTGATACCAAAACTTGGCAAAGACATCATGAAAAGGAAAACTACAGACAAATATCTCTCATGAATATAGATGCAAAAATCTTCAACTAAATACTAGCCAATACACTCCAAACATACCATAAAAATAGTACATTATGACCAAGTGGGGTTCATACCAAGTATTCAAGGATAGTAAAATGTTAGAAAAAACAATCAACATCATCCATCACATAAATAGCACAAAGGAAAAGAACCACATGATCATATCAATTGATGCAGAAAAGGCATTTGATAAATTCCAACATCCATTCCTGATAAAAACTCTCAGCAAAATAGGAATAGAAGGGACATTCCTCGACATAATAAAGGGCATATATGCAAAACCAACAGCCAACATGATTCTCAATGGAGAGAGACTGAAACCATTCCCCTTGCAAACAGGAACCAAACAAGGATGCCCTGTATCACCATTTGTATTGGAAGTGCTAGCCAGGGCAATAAGGCAAGAAAGGGAAATCAAAGGCATCCAAATTGGTAAGGAAGAAGTAAAACTATCCTTATTTGCTGATGATATGATCCTATTACTAGAAAACCTAAGAGACTCAGCAAAAAAACTACTGGAACCAATTGAGAGATTTAGCACAGTGGCAGGATTCAAGATCAACATACAAAAATCAGTTGAATTCCTCTACACCAGCAAAGAGATTGCTGAAAAGGAAATCAATACCATTTATGATAGCTACCAAAAAAATAAAATGCTTAGGAATAAATCTCACTAGGGACACAAAAGATCTGTACAAGAAAAACTACAAAACACTACTTAGAAAAAAAAAAAAAAAACACTACTTCAAGAAACTGTAAGAAATCTACATAAATGGAAGAAC
>NW_006922643.1:170943-172022 GCF_000298275.1 Orycteropus afer afer
TAGTCAGCTGATTTTTTTTTTTTTTTTTTTTTTTACTAAAGTGTGAAATCCATTAAATGTGGAAGAGATGGTCTCACTAACAAATGGTGCTGGAGAAACTGGATATCCAAAAATGAAACCAGATCCATACCTCACACTATAGACAAAAACTTACTTCAGATGGATCAAAGACTTAGATGTGAAACCTAAAACTATACAGTTCCTCAAGGAAAAAGCAGGGGCAAATTTAGGGACCTTAATTTATGGCATAAATAGACTATTAAGCATAAGCCAAAATGCACAAACAGCAGAAGACAAACCTATGACCTTCTAAAAATTAAATTTTTATGTGCTTCCAAAGACTTCTCCAAAAGAGTAAAAAGAGAACCTACAGATTGGGAAAAAATATTCGGCAATGACATATCTGACAAGGGATTTACCTCTAAAATTTATACAAAACTCCAACACCTCAGCAACAAAAAGACAAACAATCCAATTAAAAAATGGGCAGAAGACATGACTAGACACTTCACCAAAGAGGATAATCAGGCAGCCAACAAACACATGAAGAAGTGTTCACAATTATTAGCTATTGTTGTTGTTGTTATTTGCCATCAAGTCGGCCCCGACTCCCAGTGATCCCTCCTTGGGTTTCTGAGGCAGTTATCACTACGGAAGTAGGATTGCCCAACCTTCCTTCCGAGGAGTGGCTGGTGGGTTTGAACTGCCAGCCTCCTGGTTAGCAGTCAAGTGCTTTAGGAACTATGCTACCAGAGCTCCTATTAGCTATTAGAGAGTTGCAAATCAAAGCAATGAGATACCCAGCACTAGTAGCGAAGTTCAACAAGACAGAAAATAACAAATGCTGGTGAGGATGTGGAGAGATTGGGGCTTTTATACACTGCTAGTAGGACTGTAAAATGATATACAAGCACTTTGGAAAGCAGTATGGCGCTTCCTTAAAAAGTTGGAATTAGAAACACCATTTAAACCAGCAATCCCATTACTAGGTATATATCCTAAAGATGTGCTCTCTGGTAGCATAGTGGCTAAGACACTTGACTGCTAACCAGAAGGCTGGAGGTTCAAACCCACCAGCC
>NW_006922643.1:173032-174646 GCF_000298275.1 Orycteropus afer afer
CAAGCCATGATATTTTCAATCGTCTTCTATGCATGTGAGAGCTGGACAATGAATAAGGAAGACCAAAGAAGAATTGATGCTTTTGAGTTGTGGTGCTGGTGAAGAATGCTGAAGGTACCATGGATTGCTAAAACAACTAACAGATCTGTCCTGGAGGAAGTGCACCTGAAATGCTCCTTAGAAGCAAGAATGGCCAGATTTTGTGTCACCTACTTTGGTAATGTTGTTAGAAGGGACAATTCCCTGGAGAAGGATGTCATGCTTGGTAAGGTGGAGGGTCGACGAAAGAGAGGAAGGCCTTCAATGAGATGGATTGACACAGTGGCTACAACCATGGGCTCAAGTATTGTAGGGATCATGGAGATGGCGCTAGATCCAGCGGTGTTTCGTTCTGCTGTACATGGGGTTGCTATGAGTGGGAAACAACTCCACGGCACCTAAAAACAACAACATACGTTTTCCATAGTTCTTTTTTTCCTTTCTGATGCTCCAAGAGTCCTTTATCTTTTCCTTTCTGTTTCAATGCCTTCTTCTAGTCATTCTTTTAGGGCTAGGTCTGATAGTGACAAATATCTTTCATTTTCCTTGATTTGACAATGTCTTCATTTCTCCTTCCTTCCTGAAGGACAGTTTCTTTTCTTTCAGCACTTGAAAAATTTCCACTTCCTTCTAGCATCCATGGTTTGAGATGAGGAATCCATAGTCATTTTAATTGGTGTTCCAATGTGTCATTTCTCTCTAGCTGCTTTCAAAGTTTTTCTTTGTCTCTAGTTCTCAGAAATGTAATTATGATGTGTCTTGACATGAATTTTGTGGAGGGGGTTACCCTATTTGAGATTTGTTCAGCTGCTTGATTCTGAAACTTTTGTCTAATTTGGAAAGTTTCAGTCATTTCTTAAAATGTTTTTTAAGCCTCAGTCTCTTTCTTCTCTCCTTCTAGGACTCCAAAGATATGATGGATCTGTTGTTATTATCCCACAGGTTGCTGAGTCTCTGTTCATTTCTTTCTTTTTTCAGGCTGTTTTCTTTCTGTTGTTCAGTTGGGTAATTTCTATGTATTTGTCCTCAGTTTTACTGATTATATCATCTGACATCTTTATTTACTAAGTCCATCCAACAAGTTTTTATTATTATTATTATTATTATTATTGTTGTTGTTGTTGTTGTGATTTGGGTGAAGATTTACAGAGCAAATTCACTTTCCATACAGCAGTTCACATATACTTTGCCTCATGTCATTGACCACAAATTACCACAATTCAACAGCTCCCCTCCCACTTCCTCCCCATAGATACCTCTTCCCAGTGTCCATCCCTCCATGCACTCCTGCCCCTTGAGCTGTCTGCCTGTGCATAAGCTACCCTTCTTTCTCCCATGATTGTTCTCTCCATGGAGTGTATCTACTTGAGGTAAATGTTCAACTCATATGCCTGTATTATGTTTGGCTGGAAACCACAGGTGTGGGTTCAATTCCAGACCTGAAGGGCAGCTAGGGGCTATAGTCTCAGTGGTTCCACCAGGCTCTATTGGACCAGCATACCTTTTTTTTTTTTTACCTCCAAATAATTTTGAGTTTTGTTCCACATTGTTCTCCCTCTCTATCAAGGATCTCCT
>NW_006922643.1:177526-205658 GCF_000298275.1 Orycteropus afer afer
TTTGGTAAGATTTTATTTTTTCATTTATTTCAAAGTTTGTTATCTGTTAAATCATTTTTTTTTGTGATGGTTATTTATAATCTTTTTCAGATAATTGCAGAACCTTATTAATCTGAGTGTTGCTAAAAGAACTAACAAATCTGTCCTGGAGGAAGTGCAGCCAGAATGCTCCTTGGAAGCAACAATGGCCAGACTTCATCTCACCTACTTTGGTCATGTGCATAGGGTCGCTATGAATCAGAGACAATTTGACAGGACCTAATAACAACACCACCACTAAGTCTCCTACTGGTGTCTTTTTTTCATTATAGTTGTGATTTTCCTGGTTCTTGGTTTGGTGAGTGATGTTTTTATTGTATCCTGAACAATTTTAGTACTATGCTCAATTTTTATTTTATTTTAGCAGGCAGTCACCCTGTTTAGGTCAACATGCATGTCCTGGCTTACTTTTGTGGTCTGTGGTTACAATGACAGCCTAATTTTCAGAAACTTTGTGGAGTTATGTTGGTCAGCTTGGTTTATGTCACACCACTAAGTCTTCTTAACAACCTGCCATATGCAGATGACACAATTTTGCTTGCTGAAAGTGAGGATGACTCGAAGCATTTACTGAAGAAGATTCAAGACTATATTACACCTCAATATTAAAAACACACAAATCCTCACAACTGGTCCAATAAACAAGTTCATGATAAATGGAGAAAAGATTGAAGTTGTCAAGGAGTTCATTATTATTTCATTCTACACTCACTACCAATGGAAGCAGCAGTCAAGACATCAGATGACATATTGCATTGGGCAACTCTGCTGCAAAAGACCTCTTTAAAGTGCTGAAGACCAAACATATCTCCTCGAAGACTGAGGTGGGCCTGACACAAGCCATGGTATTTTCAATCATCTCATGCATGTGAGAGGTGGACAATGAATAAGGAAAACTGAAGAAGAGTTGATGCTTTGAGTTGTAGTGTTGGAGAAGAATGCTAAGAGTATCATGGACTGCTAAAAGAACTAACAAATCTGTCCTGGAAGAAGTGCAGCCAGAATGCTCCTTGGAAGCAACAATGGCCAGACTTCATCTCACCTACTTTGGTCATGTTGTCAGAAGGAACCATTCCCTGGAGAAGGTTATCGTGTTTGGTAAAGTGGAGGGTCAATGAAAAAGGGAAAGGCCCTCAATTAGATGGATTGACACAGTGGCTGCAATGTTGGGCTCAGGTACAGCAAGGATCATGAGGCTAGCACAGGACTGGGCAGTAATTTCCTTCTGCTGTGCATAGGGTCGCTATGAATCAGAGACAACTTGACGGGACCTAATAACAACACCACCACCAAGTCTCCTACTGGTCCCTGTTAATGCTATTTCAAGGGGTGAAAGGAGCTTCCCCAGGCTTGTGTCTCTAAGTGGGGGAAGGGAGTCTCTGGGCCTTGGAGATGAAGAGTGCTTCATGGGCTGGCCATTGTTGTGTGGCCAGATATTCTTTGTCAATACCACCACCTACACAGTGTCTTTGAGCAGGAGTGGGGAATGTCTCAGGCCCAGTGGGCAAGGATGGTGCTTGGCCCCTAGTCAGCTGGACTTCTTATTGATCCCCCTTGCCAGTTATACCATATTTGCCTGGTGTTGTCAGCAGGACTCTATACAAAGGATAAATAAGACTACCTAGGCTTCTACTGATTGGTTGGGTGTAGGGGAACACTGGCAGATTCATCTTCTGTTGGGTGAGGAGTTGTAAAATACTCTGACTCTTTTTGTTCCTTGGTACCAGCTTACCTCCCTCTTTTCATCTTTGAGAGTCCCCTCCCCCACCCTTGGATTTATAATTGTATTTAAAACCAAATGAAACTCACTGCTGTGAAGTAGATTCAACTCATAATGACCCCTCCTTGGGTTTCCCAGGTGGTATCTCTATGGAAGTAGATTACCCAATCTTCCTTCTGAGGAGTGGCCAGTGAGTTTGAACCTCTAGGCTCCTGATTAGCAGTCAAATGCATAGTTGTATTTAGTGGGGAGGAATACAGAGAAACAAGACTATGCCATCTTGTCTGGAATAGAAACCTCTCAGTCACCAGTGAAGGGTTTGAAACTTACGAGTGACATGATCAGATTTGGTTTCTGAAAAATCAGTAATAGGTGGCAAGATGGAAGGCAGCTGACAGCAGTTGAGTTTATGAAGGTTTCAGCTAAGACAATGGGAGAAAGAGAGTAGGAAGCAATTTAGAAATAGCTGGGAGGTAAAGATGACAGTCCTTAAGTAGAGAACGTGAAGGAAAAGAAGAGGGTAAATCCTGCAACAAATGAGCAACCAGGATGGAGAGATAGGTTTGCTGACTGAAAGAGAATGCAGGCAGCTTTGTGGGAGAATGCTGGGCTTAGGTTTGAGCATGGTAGTTTTGGTGCCTGGGGTGCAGTGGGAGAGATGCCCAGCAGGCAGCCAGATAGGTAGCACTAAACAGGGAGATTGGGCCTGGGGAAGAGTCAGGGTGGCCCCTGGTTCATGAGCTGGAAATGTAGCCATTAGAGCAGAGGACGAAGAATGGAGCAAACATACTTTCACATCCTACAACAATAGTGTGCTCTGATTCCCCTTTTCCCCCCTGCTTGCAAAGGCTGGGTGATAACAATGTCTCATTCATCTCTGTTTTCCCATGCCTGGCACAGGGTGGATGTTCAGTGAATCTGGGTGGTGGAGTGGGTTGTGCATAAACAAATAGTGTATTTTGGGGAGGCAAAGGGGAAATTTTTTATTCTTGGAGGTTGTGGCCGTGGCAGCTACCAAAAATGGAAGTAGGCGTGTTTGTGCCTGAGATACTTGACTGCTAACCAGAAGACTGGCGGTTCAAACCCGCAACCCGCCAGCCACTCCTCGGAAGGAAGGTTGGGCAATTTACCTCCCTAGTGATACCGCCTCGGAAACCCAAGGAGGGGTCGCTGTGTGTCAAAATCCACTCCACAGCAGTGAGTTTGGTTTTTGGTTTGGTTTCTAGTACCTAGAGAACTGAGGGGCTGGGAGGACAAATCAGCGAGCGTTGTAGAGACCCAGGGCCTAGGAAGCAGTCTCAGCCGCTTAGGGCCTGCTTTCCTGCCAGCGCTCCCGCCTTCCCTGGTTGCCATAGGGACTGCAGGCAGTTTCCATGGAGACCTACGACAGCGAGGACCAGCCAATCGCGCGAGATCTCCACCCATCAACCCCGCCCGCTGCAGTCCACTTTGGGGCTGGAGGAACCTGGCTGGTACTGCCTAGGATCCCCTCCTTGTGCCTCACACACCCTCTATGGATCCGCCAGTCGCAAGGGCAACATGTGGTGGTAGCAGGAGGCGGTTCCGTGGTCCTTTGCTTCGTGAATCTTCCCACAGAGGTCGCGCGAGGGCCTGGCACGTGCCCGACCCCCAGCGGCCTGCCCTCTCCACCCGACTTTTGGAGTAGCCCCGGCCTCTGTTCGGGCAGGCTGAGAGGTGCTGCTCACCCGGAGCCAGTACAGCCGCCCCGGCCCGGGCTCCTCATGGGCACGTCGCCTAGCTGAGCGGGCAGATTGGTGCACCTGCTCGGTTCGCTGCAGCACAGGGGTTAGGTGTTCAGGAAGGAGGCAGTACTGCCCCGCCCGTTCTGCGCCCCGCGCCCGCCGCATCGCCTGGCAGGAGCGCGCACACGCTCACTCCGGGCGCCAGGCGGGCGGGGCATTAGCGTCACGCGACCCCCTCCTTTGGCCGGCGGAGGGGCGGTGGCCACGCAGGCTCGGCGGGCAGCTGCACGCACCAACTGGCCCACCGACCGACTGACTTGACTGCCGGCCCGGTGGGTGCACGGCCTGGCCATGCCGGGGGAGGCGGCCCGCGCGGAATTGCTGCTGCCGGAGTCTGGCAGCTCCGGCCCTCGCACAGGTGAGGCCCTGGCCCTACGTTCGCGCATCCCTCTGCACCCGCGTTCCCCCTTTTGGGCCCCGCCGTCTCCCCCTCCCCGCTCACTCAGGCGTCCTCATTCTCTCAGGTCCTTCCCTCCCTCCACCTTGCCTCCAGCAGCCCCACTCAGGGGAGGGGCGCAGCCAGGGAGTGTCGTGGGGGCATGTCCTGGGAGTGGGGCGCTGAAGTGAGTCTTGTATGCCAGCCGGGGGCCAGGCGCCGCGCTCCATTGTCTGCGAGGAGCTGTGGCCCGGGCGTGGCGGGGCGGCCCGGGGCTGGCAATACCGGAGGCTCCGGGTGGCGGACTAGCTACAACCCTGAATGCCTAACTCGCCCATCCTACCCCCAGGGGGTGCGGAGCCGGGAAGGGGTCGGAACTGCACTCTGGCGCCATTGGGGCCTTGCGGCCTGCAGAGCCGCCCTCCCGTCGAGATACCCTAGGGCTGCCCTAGGGGACAGGCGAGATAGGATGGGAAAATGACAGGACTGATCACCGTTCCAGGGGAGCAGCGGCACCAAGTTCGAGCCTGTGGATGCTCTCAGGCCAAAGGATGGGCTGTGGGAGAAATGGCAGCGTTGAGTCTGCGAAGTTGGTGAGGGGCAGCAGGGAGTTAGGGAGAGGCTAGGAGAGCAGTGGCAGGGATGCAGACAATCCCGTGACCTTGGAGCGGCTGTGTCAGTGTTGCTGGAGGCAGATGGAATCTGTTTTGAGTCTGGGAAAGTTCATAGGGTGGTCTCCAGCATCCAGTTCAGGCATTGTGGAATGATGCCACCCAGCTGCTCATGGACTCAAGGATGACCAAGGGCACCTTGCTCAGTGGGCAAGGTGTCAAGGACTTTGGACCTGGGGATAGACCATTGTTCAGTGCAGAGGCAGAGGAGGCGAACAGGCTGCCCCTCCCAGGGCCAGTAGAGGAGAACGCAGTGCGGGCCTCCAGGCCCCAGGTCTGAGGTTTTGTGCTGGCTCTGCTCTACTTCCATTAGCTTGATGACCTTGAACAAACCTTTGGCCTTCAGTTTGCCTCTTCTATTCTGACTGTGGTACAGTCTCTCCCCATCACCTTTACCCAGGAAAGCCCTATCTTCCAGATACTCAGTGCCACCCCACACTCCTCACCAGCCACACCCACACCCGTGTTGGGTCTCATTCTGACCCCAGAGGACTCAAAGTCCCTCAGGACTCTGGCTGTCCCAGCACCCAGCTTCCCAGCTCCTGTAGGAACCCAAAGTGGAGTTGGCCTGAGGATGCATTCCAACCAACGAGCCCCAAGGCACCCCCCTGGAGCTCTGACCCTGTCCAGGGGAGACAGGCAGATTGACCAGGAGGGTTTTGCCCTTCTCTAAGTTTTATCTCCAAGCTCAGCAGAGATCTTGCCAGGAGGTATGTACTTGATTTTAGAGATGAGAAAGCTGAAGCACTGGTAGGAGGTCACACAAGGAGTGTGGTGGGACTGGAGCTGGACCGGGGCTTTCTGGAACCTTGCTCTCCCTGTAGCCAAGGACTCAGCCCTACCAGGTATTCTGCATTGCCACCTCCCTTGCTTCCCTCTCTTGGGCAGTGACTGACCTGAGCCTTTGGGGGCAGTAGTGGGGCCTTCAGCAGATGCTTCAGACATAGGTCTTGGCCTGAAGGTCCATGTGAGCAGACTGCTGGGGGGCTGGTGGGCATCTCTTAAAGGGGACTCACAGCTGTTGAAAATGAGGCTCAATAGCATGTGGAATGTCATGGAAAAATGCATATGAGAAAATGTTGGGTAAAAACAGGAAGGTTCAAAACTAAGTATGCAGTATGATCTCAACTAATAAAATATGGGTCTGAAAGACAAGAAGGAATAACATTTGCAGAGGTTTGGGTTGTAGTGTTAAGTAAGAGGCTCTTTTCCACTTCCCTAGGCTTCCTAAGGAGCTCTGGTAGCATAGTGCCTAAGGCACTTGACTGCTAACCAGAAGGCTGGCAGTTCAAATCTACAAGTCATTCCTAAGAAGGAAGGTTGGGCAATCAACTTCCTTAGTGATACTGCCTCAGAAACCCAAGGAGGGGTCGCTATGAGTCGGATCTAACTCAACAGCAAATAACAACAATAGGTTTCCTAAGTATTTCACAACACATAGTCATGATTTGTGTGTGTGTGTCAAGTTGTCAGGTGGAGGTGTGTGTTTGGTTCACAGATGGGTAGTAAGTTCTGCCCTATCCTGAGGCCGTGTCACAGTGGAGCTTCATGGGATGAAGGGTGGGGTGTATGTGGCAGAGCAGGAAGGTAGTTTATTCTGTGAACAGGCTGGGTTGCCCCTTCTTGTTCCTGGTTCCCAGCAAGGTGGTGGACCCAGCTTATGCTAGGGAAGTGCAACAGTACCCACAGGCTGCCATGCTTGCTCTGTAGGAGGCATATTGGGGTGGCTACCATTGCAGGCAGGCTTGAAGCTTCTCCAACCCCTCTGTGAGCTGGTTGGCTCCCTTCTGGACAGGGCAGCCCTTTCTCTTTTGGTGCCCATGTGAGGGGTGATGTCATGCCTGCACAGCCCTTCAGGCCTGACACCTCAGAAGTTTGCTACACCTCAGCTACATCTCAATAGGATGCCATGCCTCTATAATCTCTCGAGACTTGGTTGCATGTAGGGCCCTGGTACACTTTTCCTTGTGCCAAAGGGGCAGTGATAGAGGTCAGAGCCCTAGTGAGGTCCTGGCAGGTTAGCCTAAGTGTTGGCCTATATGGCAAGAGCAGGCTTCAGAAGAGCCAGGGATGGAGGGGGAAAACCCCTCAACATGTTGTTGTTGTTATGTGCCGTTGAGTCAGACCCGACTCATAGCGACCCCTTCTTGGGTTTCCGAAGCAGTATCACTACGGAAGTAGATTGCCCCATCTTCCTTCCGAGGAGTGGCTGGTGGGAAATGAGACCTAGGATGGGAATGAATTTGGTATAGTCATACCATGTGGTTAGAACAGAACTGGAATTGATGCAGGACCCTAACCCCCAGGTTGGGCCCTTCGCCTTACTTTATATGGCAAGCCTGTTGGGGAGATCAAGGAAGGACTTTAGGCTGCCCACAGATTCAAGTTGTTTTGTGAAGCCCCGCTAGGATTACAATAAAAGCAGCAGCAAGCCAGTTTCCAAAGGAGATGGGAAAACAAATCTTTACAGAAGTACGAATCTTTACAGAAGTTTCTCAGAGAAAAACCAAGGGGAGAATCCACTTATAACCTGTATCAAAACTCCCTCAGGCCTCTTCTTGCCTTGCCCCAGCTCTAGGCCTGAAGCTGTGGCCAGTTGCTTAATGCTGTCAGAACTCCTAAAATCCCTCCCTCGTGCCCTCCACACAGCTGTTTTTCTCCCTCATCTTCCCAGACCAGCTCTCTTTTAAGCCCTTTCAAATGTAAGCCCATCACACGTTCTGGGCTCCCCTTACTCTGGGCCAGTCTCACATCAGAGAGGAGAGGCAGTACAGCTTTGGAGTGCTGCTTCTCTTTTAAGTGGCAAATGCTTTAGCATGAGTTCAAAGAGGCCATTCTAGACACTGCCTTTTCTTCTCATTTCCTCTCTCCCCACAGATTTGTCCTGTGATGCTGCTACTGCTATCATCCCAAGTGGGGACCGGCTGGAGCACTGTGCCCTACTGCCAGGCCCCAGGTCCCTGGCTGTCACATTCCTGCCCAGCAAGCCAGGCACCCGACCCCAGCCTGAGGGAGCCAGCTGGGATGCAGGGCCTGGCCAGGCCCCATCAGCCTGGGTGCTCCCAGCTGAGGGCAACTCTAGCCTAGTGTCTCCTGAGGGCCGGCCTGTAGAGGTTCCCCACTCAGCCACTTTGGAACCACGGATTGTGATGGGCCAGGAGACCTACAGGGTCTCCCTACTGCCCAGAGCAGCCCCTGCAGAGCTCAGGAACTGGGCAGGTGGGCACACTGACCTGAACCCACCCCCTGAGTTATATTCTCAGGGTGACCCTCCTGTGCCTTTCCCTCACTCAGACCCTGATTCCTACTTCACACCCCCCTCAACCCCTCTGCAGGCCACCTGTGCCCTGCCTCCAAGCTTCAGGCCCTTCAGAGAGGCCTGTGATTCTGAGGCAGAGCTGCTTGACTCACCACCCACTTCACCCTCAGGCTCCTACATCACAGCAGATGGGGACAGCTGGGCTTCCTCCCCATCCTGTTCTCTCAATCTGTTGGCTCCAGTGGAAGGGCTGGACCTCCCTTCAGGTTGGGGCTTCTCTCCCCCAGGCACTGTGGGTGGGGAGCGGGAGCCTCATGCTGCTGGGCCTCCAGGCTCCCACTCTTCTGCATCCAGCCTCTCCCCTGACAGCAGCTCTTCCTGGGGCCAGGAGGAACACCTCTTTGACCTGGACTTTCTAGCAAATGACGTGATGATCCCTGCAACCCTCCTGCCTTTCCAGGGCAGCCTCATCTTCCAGGTGGATTCAGTGGAGGTCATGGTGCTGCCCCACCCAGAGGAGGAAGAGAAGGAGGAGGTGGCAGAAGCCAAGACTCCTGGCCCAGGTGGAGACCTGGGTGAGGAGGGTGAGGACGACAGCACTTCTGTTTCCTTCTTACAGTCACTGTCAGACATCTCCATCATTGAAGGTGTAGATGAAGCCTTTGCTTTCCGAGATGATACCTCGGCAGCCTCCTCTGACTCGGACTCAGTCTCCTATGCTGGTGCAGATGATGAGAGGCTGTACAGTGGGGAGCCACATGCCCAGACCAGTGCCCTACTTCAGGTTGAGGAGAGGCAAGAGGACTGGGTTCCATCCTCAAGCCAAGAGGGGCCCACACTCCTTGTACCAAAACAAGTTGCTGAAATAACACTGGCCCAGGTGCCACGTGGTGAGGGAAGCTTCCTCTTGGGCCAGGTAACAGTAACACCTTGGGCCACAGTAACACCTCATGCTTGGCCAGCAGAAATATGCTCTGGTGTGAGCATAGAGCCAGCTGCCATGGGCCCACCTCAACCTGGGGAGGAAACAGCAGACTCTTCCATAAGGCAAGCAGAGGTTGCCAGGGTAACACCTCCGCTTCTGCTAGAAGGCCTCACCTTAGGCCAGGTTGCTGAGGAAATACCTCTGACCTTACAGGAAGAAGTAAGCGTTACCATAGGCCATGAGACTGCTGCTACAGGAATGCCTCAAACCCTGAAAGAAATCAGTCTTATACCACATTCAGATTCACTTGCTATGTCAATGACTCTTCAGAACAAGGAGGTAGGCCCAGGCCTCACCTCAGGTCAAGAGTCTGTTGCTATAGCAACGCCTGTGCCCCTGTGTGAAGGATGCATTTTATGCAGGGAATCTGTTTCAATGACAACTCCTTTGACCCTGCAGAGAAAAGCCAGCTTCACTTTACACCGGGAATCTATTTCTATGGCAACACCTCTTCCCCTGCAAAGAGAAGCAGTCCTCCTCTTAGGCCAGGAGCCTGAGGAACCATATGCTATGACAACCCTTCAGACCCTGCAGGAAGTAGGCTGCCCCCTAGGGACAGTGCCAGCTGCTCCTATGGCAGCTGTGGCCCAGCATGAAGTAGGTGTAGCCCTAGGACTGATGCCTGCTTCTGAGCTAGTGGCTGTGGCAAAGCCACTGGCCATGGAGCCAGAAGCAGAAGCTGTAGCCTTGGACCAGGCCCAACAAGATAAAGTAGGCCCCACCTTAGACCTGGAGCTGGTGGCAGAAGCTGTGACCCCCTGGGCCTCAGGGAAAGATGCAGATCTCACTTCAGAGCCTGTACCTGGTTGGGGGGAGGGGCAGAAAGCAATAAGGGATCCTTTGAGGCCTGAGCCAGAGGTGGCCAGTGGCTTCCAGCACAGAGATGATGGGGCCAAAGGGCTTGACAGCCAGGGGAATGGAGGCCTCCCTGGAGGGACACAAGGTGCTGGGAAGGCTCTGGGGAGTAACAGCTGGGCAGTAGATCGAGCCACTAGCTCCAAGTTCATCCAGGAAAGAGGGCCTGAGCTGTCTGCTTCTTTGGCCTCAGAGGCCAGGCTTGGCTCCAGCTTGGACTCTTCAGCAGGGGCTCCAACACTCCCACCTCCCTCCTGGCAGGTGAAGCCTGGGGCCGAGGCTGGCCTCAGAGACCCCCAGCCTGGCCTGAGCCTGGAGGAGCCTGCTCAAATGGCTTCCAGCAGCCTCAGCCACTCCCCCTGCTGGTCCTCAGTACCCTATGCCCAGGATCTGCCCAACACAGCCCAAGAAAGGTCCCTGCACCCTGACACCACTTCCCCTGGTCTCCTCACTGGGCCAGCCCCTCCCTACCTTGCGGCCCCTGCCCCTTGCCTTTGTCAGGGGCCTGGAGAAGACTGCAAGGGCACTGGGTCCCTAGGCCTGCCAGGCCTGCAATTGCTTGGCACAGATGCTCAGCGGGCAGCAGCTGCCATCTCAGGAAACCTGGTACCTCCTGCGGCTGGGCAGCAGACTGGCCTCTTGTGCTCCTCCCCCCAACTCAGCCCCAAGGCAGCCCCCTTGGGGGGCCCCAATGCCAAAGACCTGGCTACTCATGTCTGCATCCCCTGCCAAGTACCTCCAGGCTCAGGGCCCTGCTCCCCAGCCAGCCCACTGGGGCTCCTAGTCTCTGAGCAGCAAGAGGACCAGGACAGCCTTGAGGAAGGTAAGGGGGAGGTAGGGTGTGTGTGTGTGTGTGGGGAAGCTCCTCCCAGGGTTGGTGCTGCTGTCCTCAGCTGGAGGGAGCCCCGCAGGTGAGGGTGGACCCCACACACTGGGAGGGGTGGACCTCCACACACAGGTGAGGGGCAGATTCAACACTCCAGAAAGGGCAGACTTCCCCAGATGAAGCGCAGGCGTTCCTACTTCCAGGGGGGCAGGTCTACCTGTGATCAAAGGCCAATTATTTTTGCTTCCAGCCCTGGGGCTGTATCCATGACTGGGCCTGAGCTGCTGCTGCTTCCTTCTCCCCCAGACTTGGTGCAGGCTCCCGGCTCGGGCCACCATTCAGATAGCCATGCAGAGTCATCAACCCCTGAAACGGAGGAGCAAGACCTCACAGCCTCTCGGACAGCTCAGTGCCCATCCCAGGTGGCTCTCCCTACCCTGGCACCTTGGTCTAAGGGAGGGGATGAGCTTCAGGGGGGCTGAAGGATGAATGGTGTAGCTCCAGCTTCCCCAACAGTGCTTGGTCTTCCTTCCTGTCCCCAGGCCTCAAGGGTAAGCAGTAGTGAAGAGACCATTGCCAAAGCCAAGCAGAGCCGCAGTGAGAAGAAGGCCCGCAAGGTGGGTGCCAGGTGCAGTGAGGGCCTTTTACCTGGGAAGGGGCTGGCTGGCCTAGAGAACTGAATGGGAAGGCTCTGTCCCCCAGGACTGTGACCCATCTGCAGCAGGGGAACACTGCTGGCCACTTTGCAACCCCATTCACAGGGGCTCCTTGGGTAAATGTTAGGAACCCTCAGACAAATGGAGTACTGGGCCTTCACCTTGTCAGACAGCTTAAGTTACAAGGTTAGAGTTGAAACGGATTTAGCAATACAGCAAGTCTAATCCTCTTGTCTCAGAGACAGGGAAGGATGGCTCTGCCTGTTCCTTTGGCAGAGGGCTGACATCTAGCCTCCAGCTCAGAGGCAAAGATGGAGGTCTGATCCCCTCTGCCCCCCAGGCTATGTCCAAGCTGGGCTTGCGGCAAATTCAGGGCGTCACCAGGATCACCATCCAGAAATCCAAGAACATCCTCTTTGTCATCAGCAAGCCCGATGTTTTCAAGAGCCCAGCCTCTGACACCTACGTTGTCTTCGGCGAGGCAAAAGTCAGTCTTGGATATGGGTGGAGGGTGGAGTGAGGGAGCCAGGTACAGGCTGCTTGATACCCTGCCTTATGTGCCTGCAGATCGAGGACCTATCCCAACAAGTGCACAAAGCTGCAGCAGAGAAGTTCAGGGTACCCACCAAGCCCTCAGCCCACACTTCTGAGTCAGCTCCAGGGCTGCAGGGAAAGCTGGAGTGCCAGGAAGAGGAAGAGATAGAGGTGAGGCTGTGAGATGCAATTGGGCTCTGCTTTGGTGGCTCAGTGGCTTTCTCCCACCTCCTGCTTACTCCTTCCTGCAGGTGGATGAGACAGGTCTGGAGCTTCGGGACATTGAGCTGGTGATGGCCCAGGCCAATGTGTCGAGGGCCAAGGCTGTGCGGGCTCTAAAGGACAACCACAGTGACATCGTCAATGCCATCATGGTGAGCAGCCAGCTGGACCATTCAGGAGGTGGCAGGACAATATATCCCTGGGTGTCCAAACCAGAATGCCCCACTTGCCTTTCCAAGGGCCTAGTTTAAGTTCCTGCTCCCTCTTTCCTCACCTAACACCTCTTGTATTTCTTGTAGGAGCTGACAATGTAGTTACCGGATAGCCAGCTCTTCCAGCCATTCCCTGCCTTCCCTCCCAGTGCTGCTATTCAATAAACCTATACCATTCAGTGCTGCCTCTGCTCCTGGGTGGTCAAGGAATGGGCAACTGTCCATAGTGAGGACAGTAGTCACCTGAGGAGGGACATAAGATGATCTGGCTGAAGGAGTGGACTCTGTGGCCCAGAGGAGTGTCTTGGGGACAATTTCCAGAAGGTACTCTCTCCAGAAGCAGTAGTCCTAGGAAAGTGTCAATGGGGCATCACAAGCTGGAGACTCTGCATGGGACAGTCTTTTGCTCTCAGTAAGGATAACCAATAAAATGCCCCAGACCCCATTCCCTCAGGAGGAAGTTCTGGGCCCTTCTGCAGGTCCAGTTTGGCCAGAGGACCGTGCCTCCTATATCCCTTCCATGGACTACCCTCTTTCCTGCAAATGACCTACAATGTGGGGCTGCATCTTGGGGTGGTAGGGATGGGCATGCATACACCTGGGGTATGCCTCACAAAGAAAGAGCACACACATGGCATCAGGGTTAACATTCATGGGGTACTGTTGCAGTCCCATTAAAAGCCCTGCATGACCTTTGGTCTTGTGCCTTGGCAGGGGTGGGACATAGAGCCCAAGGAGCTGGGTCTTGTGTTCAGGTATTTCCAAGGCAGGGTCTATTTGTGTGTATATCTAGAGAGAGTAACCGAAACAGTATTCACCTTGGCTTTTCCCTAGCTGGGCCTGGGGTCCTGTGACCAACCAGGACAGAAAGGAAGATGTTTCCTCACAAAACCCTGTTGTGCTGGAAGTCTGAGCAGTCCCACCCCTCCATCTTGCCTTGAAACTTGTAATACATGCCTTGTAACATGTAATACATCCACTTCTGCTCAGGACGGAGCTTAAGGAAGAGATTTGGCCCTTCCAGTACAGTCTACTATAAGCACCCCTCATCATCAGCCCTTCCCCCTACCCAGGGCAGTGGGCTGGGGATGGGTTCTGCTATTATTGCAGGTGGCTGGAGCTTTCTGATAGAGGAGGGCAAGTTCAGACACAACCACTCTTTGCTTCATTCCCAGGTGTTGAGGATCATGGGTACCCTGACTAGATAGAGGTATCCCAGGAAAGATGCCCACTCGGAGGGACTGAGTTCTGGTGGAACCAAGACCAGTGCGCTCAGGAAAGAGATGTCTCTGCTTCTAGGGGGACGAGGGCATGAGTGTTAGCCAGGCCCAGGGCCTACCATCTTTAGTCTCTAAGATACAACACTCAACTCAGAGACAAGGTACCCAGGCAGTTAGTTTTGGCAGCTAGGGACATGAAGTGGGGAGATGCTGGCAAAGGCACACATTAGGGGGATGAGGGCTCATGTAAGCCCCAGGATCAGTAACCAGCATCTGCTGGAGGAAATCTCAGTGGGGACATATAGTCCACCCAGGCCCAGGGCTGGTCAGAATGGGTGGAGGCCCAGCAAGTATGCACAGAGCTGCAAGGCCAACAGTGCCTGGGCAGAGCACCCCTGTACGCAGTGAGGAAGCAGGGCCAGTAGGAACGAGCCAGGGAGGGTCTATAGGAAAGGCCTCTTGAATAGGTAGGTGGTGGATACTTCCCTCATGGTGCAGTATGGGCCTTGGCACAGGGGAAGACTGGAGTGGGCAAGGCATGTCGCCAAATGGGCACAGCACAGGCCAGGCCAGGAGGGAATGTGCAAAGGCTACATATGGAATTGCCAATGGAGCACAGGGTCCTTTCTCCCATCTGCTACATAGCCCCAAGGTCCAGGCTGTCCTTTGCTGTTAAAGCTTGCCTGGCACAGCCTGGCCCAGGCCTGTCAGGGCAGCAGTATGTAAGGCTGGCTCCAGGATTTCCACCCAAGGCTGGAAGACACTGGACTTCCACTGCCTGGAAGACACTGCTTTCTGCACTAACTCTCCTACCCAACTGAGTAAGAACTGTGTCTGGCCAACAAGAGATTTAAATGACTCACATTGTAGCTAACTTCCTTTAAGGTCTCTGAGAGTCATAACAGGAACACCATGTGCAAAATCGGAAACTTGTATAGGGAATGACTGACAGTAGGGAGGTTCTCAGAGTTGACCCAGCCTGTCCTGGGTGGACACTGTGATGTAGGAGTGGCTGCCAGAGAATGAAGTGTTGGCCTCTGCCCCAGCCCCACAGCTGCTGTGCATGACAGGGACAGCAAGGATACATGCTTCTGCACAGGGGCAGCACCAGGGCTGGACACAGTGACCAATGTCACTCCAGCCTACAGTTCAGGGTGGAGGAGCCAACCCATGGAGGTCAGCTGGGATAGCCATGGAAAGAAGACCTGGCTTCTCCCACCACCCCCACAGCCCTGGCCCCAAGGATGTGTCATGCAGAGTCCTGGTCCATGCTACAGCCCAGTGCCTCGATGTCGTTGCTGATGTCTGAGATCATGCGGTCCCACTCATCCCCTTCAGAGGGTAAGGACTGGTCATCGGAGCTGCCTGCGGCCCTGTTCCCATTGGTGGTGGAGCTGGAAGCAGTGCTGGCGGCCCGCCGGTACCTGCCAAAGCTATCTGTGATGATACCTCGGCCATCCTTCACCCCAATTGTCTCCAGGAAGTTCTCGAAGTGCTGGCTGTCCTTCTCAGGGATGAAGGGCCGCAGACCTGGAAGAGACATAACTGTCACAACCCCATCCTGACAGACAATTGAGTGTCTCCTGGCAACAAGCTGTGACTGCAGCAGCTCTTTGGGGCATCCTGGCCTGGAGGACTGGCCTGCTCCACACCATGTCTTGGACATTTGCTGTGTAATTGGGGCAGCTGAGATCACAGCCGTGGGCTGGCACAGTGGGATCCAGAAGCCCTCAGCTCTCCCAGCCTCAGAGAAGCTCACTTCACAGGCTGAATGGCAGAGCTGTGGTGAGGGTAGTGAGCTGCACACCAGGCTTGTTCCCATCTGTGAGACAAGGGCTTATGACAAAAATAAAAAACCAAAGACAAAAGGCAGAATTCCTGACTGAGGCTGTCCCCCTTGCTGGGCCCATGTAGGGTGGGCCTTCTGTGGGGATGCAGACCTTCCATACTAAACTTCTTCAAATTTGCCTTCCCGGACCTCAGCCTTGATAAGGGTCTGGTTTCACGGGCACACTTCATATGATTTAAAGTCCTGTGACGAGGCAAAGGAGTTGACTCTGGCTTTTCAAACAAACAGAATGTGACTTGGTAAGAGGAGCATCTGAGTTGGACCTGGCATTGAGCTCTAGCCCAGTGATTGGCTCCAGGGAGGAGGTGACCAGAGCCTGATAGGCCCTTCTCAGGCCTTGTGGTTCTCTGCCTGACAGCAGAAGCCTTCAGGGGAAGGCTGGTTCCTGTGGCACAGATCAGACCCATGAGGTCTTCAGCTACTGCTAATTAGCCAGCCTGCAGGAACCAGCCCTGTGCCACTGCTCAGGTGTGACTCAGGCGGCTAAGCTTGGTCTTAGTGTTCAGGGCCTGGACACATGCTGGGCCCTAAGCCTTGGCACTTGGGCAGAGGTGGGGCCCGCCCCCTGTAAAGGTATTGCCTGCTCTGCCAAATACTCCTTTATCTCCTTCAGGAGCAGCCTAGCCCTCCTTAGCTGGCACAGATTCCCCTCCAGCACTCATCCCTTCACTGCCTGCTTTGGTTAATGCCTGTCCTACTGCCTTTGACACCTCCCTGCCTCCTCAGGGCCTTGTCACTGTACTCTGAGGATACAATGAGTGCTATGGTCTGACTCTTCTGTGGCACATTCCCAGTCATTGGGAAAAAAATTTCAACAAGAAATACATGGATTTTCCCCAGGACTTTTGGTACTCGCTTTGATAGTAAACTTCTGGTTTAAATCTCTCACTACCTAACAGCACCTGTGGCATGCTCACCCAGAAGTAGGAACTTGCGGCTGTCCCCATAGAGCTGTCGCAGATTGATGCAGAACTCATGGATGGAGGCTCCGTTGCGGTACTCATGCAGCAACATGGCAAACTGCTGGATCTCTTGGGATGACAGCTTGGTGCGCAGCTGCAAGAGAGCAGAGACACTGGGATAGGGGTAAGGGGCAGAAGGGCTGGTAGAGGCCTCTGCTCACTGCTCTTGTCTGTGGCTTTGCTGGAAGACTGGGCCAGAGTTATCCATGCCAGGCAAAGCCTATGGCCATGGGCACCAAGCACTCAAAGTGTACACTAGGCATGTGTGGCAAGATCTGATACCACTGCCATCTCTTCTCTATACTCTCCCATCACAGCTCCAGAGGGGGACCATCTAGAAGATGGTTGAGAGAGCAGGAGCCCCGGTCTCCTAAGCCACTGTGTGGGCCCCTGAGACACTGGCTCTTTCTCAGGGATTATAGGACCAAGAAAATAGGAGGGTGCAGAAGCTCCCTAACCACAGCATCGTGTAAGGGGCTCACTCCTACTCCCCATAATGTAGAAGAAGCTCATTCTCTGGGATACCCTGTTCTGCCTTATTGTGATAGAGCAGATGCAGCATCTAGAAAATGCTGACCATAGTCAGCCAATGTCAAGAGTTGGCCAACCTTAATGAGAGCCAAAGGGCATCACTGAACTGACTGACCACATTCAAACCTGGTGCCTAAGCCCACACCTGAGTGCCATCTATGATAGCACAATCAGGCAGGGCAACTGGGCTTTGAAGCTCAGTGGAAAGAGGAAGCAGTTGAGGTGTAAATGGTCATTCAGGCCCTTCTGGGGAGTGAGCACATAATCCCAGGCCTTGGATGGGTTCACAGTCCTGCCCCAGAATCCAGAGTTTTGCCCACACACTCAGCCCAACTTGAACATCTGCTCCCTGCTCTACCTGAAGAGAAGGAAACCCTACATTCCCCCACCCCCTAGTCTGGCCCATCATGACCCCACTCAACAATGCTCAAGCTTTTACGAATAATAGCACCATCTTTTGGGGAGGGCCCTCCGTCTGGGTGCTGTCTCAGGACTTTCAGCCAGAGTACAGCCCATTTTGAGCATAACTGCAGTCAGCTACTCTTGGACCTGACTCTGTCTGTGGCCCCGGTACTGAGGAATGGCATACTGTCAGCATGTAGTCCTGCAGCAGCTCGGTGGCTGTGGTACTCAGCTCACTCTCACTGGCCGTCTTGGGGTGGGGTGATGGTGGCATGCAGAAGGACAAGGATGAGAGGCCACCTGTATCCGTGGGATCAGGAAATGAGCTGCAGAAGACAGAGGTATGTGAGAGAGGAGCAGGGGCCCTGGCTGCTTTACTCTGCAAACATGCTGGACTTGCTACCCTGGGATATACCAGGGCCAGGCAGAAGTAGGAGGTGAGGCACCATGACAAGGAGTCTACCTGGTAGACAGCAGAGGCCTTGGTAAGGTTGGGCAGAGGATGGAGGGGTGTCTACTTACAAAGTGCTGGCCTCGGTCTCGTAGGCTTCTTTGATGTCCACTTTGGTGGATGAATCATCTATGAGGAAATTGTGAACACACGGACTTTCAGTTACACAGTCAGGCCTAACAAGTTTGTCATCAAACTGTGAACAGGGTTATAGGAGCGATTATGACTGCTGGCCTTTGAAGGACCTGCCCCCATCTATTCATCAGACTCCCAGGAGCAGCACCACTCAGGGCATTGATGTGCACCCTGGGCCTTATCCACACATTCTGACACAGCTGGTGAGGCTGCTAGCCATGGCTAAGATTTGATGACAGTGTCTCCTCTAATCCAACCAGGTACCATTACAGTTCCCTGTTTTCTATGAAGAACTGAATCAGAGATGTTAAGTAACCTGCTTAACAGCTTAACTTCTCACATCTGGTGAGAGCAGCTCACCAGCTGCTCAGAGCCATCTTGCCTGATGCCCTGGCCTGGATGGACACAACAGCTCAATGAGGGCTGAGATGAGACATCCAGCTTCCCCAGACCCCTAGCACTGGCAAAAGGTCTGGCTCAGGCA
The DNA here is from genome assembly GCF_000298275.1 of Orycteropus afer afer. NCBI lineage: Eukaryota > Metazoa > Chordata > Mammalia > Tubulidentata > Orycteropodidae > Orycteropus > Orycteropus afer. The sequence goes on from NW_006922643.1 coordinate 195,679, forward strand.
GTTACTTGGGAGGTGCTTGGCCAACATCTTGCCCATATAACAACACATTTTTGAGTGCGAGTCAGAACCAGAGGACAGGCATATTAAGTGCAGTGATCATCAGCCAGAGAGAGCATTAAGAGACAGGCAGGCAAGTTGGGTGCAGGACTTTAAATGGGAGTGGATGGGAGAGAATCAGGAGAAGGACATTTCCTGCAGGGTAGACAAAGTAAGTGTGGCTGGTAGCACAATGGGCCCCAAAGACACCTGTGTCTGGAGTCTGTGAATTGCAGGTTGCATGGCAAAGGAGAATTAAAGTTGCAGACAAAATTAAGGTTGTTCATCAGCTGATCCTAAGGTAGAGAAATTATCCTGGTTTATGCAAGTGGGCCATGGTTATTCCCCAAAAAACAAAAAACCAAACTATGTGCTAGAGTCAGTTCTGACTCATGGCAACACAGTGTCTGCAGAGGAGAACTGCTCCATAGGATTTGCAAAGCTGTGACCTTTTGGAAGCAGATCACCAGGCTTGTCCTCTGAGATGCCTCTGGGTAGGTTTGAACTGCTAACCTTTTGGTTAGTAATTAAGCACTTAACCATTTGCATCATCCAGGGACTCAAAAACAAGGGTCTTAAATGTGTAATAGCAATCTGAGAGATGAAGGTGAAGTGTCTACAGAAGCAGGGTCAGAGAGATGTGGGATATGAAGCTGAAAAGGGCAAGGAAACGGGTTCTCTGAACTCTCCAGAAAGAAACACAGCCTTGTCAACACCTTATTTTAGCTCCATGAGACCCATGTTGAACTTCTGACTCCTAGAACTGTGAAACAATAAATGTATGTTGCTTTAGCTGCTTAAGTTTTGGGATCTGTGACTGCAGCCACAGGACTAGATAGTAAGCAAAGCCTGAGGCACAATCAGAGGACTGCTCTGTGTGTGTGTGTTGTGTGTGAGCACCCCAGGTGATGTGAGCAAAAAGGTGTGCAATCGATCATGTAGAGGAAAGGTAAGCACAAGAGTATGCCCACATCGTAAAAACTCTTGAAGTGCAAATGTAGGACATGCTTCTTCCTTTTTCTTTTTAATTTTATTGTGATCTGGGTGAAAGTTTACAGAGCAAATTCATCTTCCATACAAAGATATGCATTTTTCAGTTAAAAAAAAAAAAAAAAGACCCATTTGGGAATTTTTAAAGCACAAGGGCTGGTAAATCACACAAAAATGTGTATCTATATGTGGCTCCAGGTAAACACACTACTTACTAGGTGTGGCTTGAACCATTGACTTTAAGCCTCAATTTTCCCTCTTTAAAACTGCTGAAGATTAATGTGGTAAGGGCAGTGTCACGTGCACAATAAGCAAGAACTCTGCAGGCAGCAGCCTAGCACTGTTTCCTGCATCTTTATTTTCCATACACCCTATTTACCTAAGTCTTGAGTCCTCAATAAACTATGTACTTTAAAAACTGATACACTTAACTCTTGGTGTTTGAGAGATTTAGCTAAAGTGAGCATGTCCATAGGTGGAGTATTCTGTCTGAACTCCTGAGAAGGCTCTGGAAATCTCTTTGCCAACTCAAGAGGCAAGCAGTCTATCCAGGGATTTTTTTTGAGTCCTTTTTGTTCTTTCCTACCCACCACCCTAGGCTTCTGATAGCCTGAGCAGGCCACCACAATCTAAGTGGTGCCCTGGAACCAGTCTTTCAGACTGGAAAGCAGCCATGGTCTGGGGTGCCAAGCAACAGTCCCCAGACCCACTCCATGAGATGGGCATCACACCAAAGCCCCTCCTGACCTGTCTATGCTGACTTAGCTGAAGTGACTTTAGTCACATGTGGTCCTGAATAAAGGTCTCCAAGGAAGCCACCAAGCTGTCTAGGCTTTTCTACTCAAAAGAATTTCTTAAGAAAGTGGTGATTTCTTCCCTGATTACGATTACTATGAACAATGAAGTTGCAGATACAGGCTACTCCACTAGGACTTCCCAGGACGTGCCAAAACTCTGCTGCCCTCTGTTCCAGTCACCTTTTCTAGGAGAGTCTTGGCTTCTGGGTGAGCGGCAGAATCTGGGAGGGGAGATTCCCAGAAGGGGAGAAGTGTCACCCAACGTACCGCTATGCAAAGAAAGGTGGTGGGTGGGTGTTGAGGCTCCATCAAATATCGCTCTGTCCAGAAAGTCGATGGTGGACTCCGTGTAAACAATCTGGAAGACCTGGCTGAGCAGTGAGCACAGCTCTTCCGCAGCTCCCTGGGGTGTGGGGAGAGGGAGAGAAGAACAGCTGCTTTGGGTAACATGAACTGTCTTCTGTTAGCTAACCATTTCCTTGTATGTATTCCAAAGTGCCCTGATTGCTTCAGATGCTTAGGAATATTGCCGGGTGAGTAGACAGACGATGAATTAGTGAGTGAACAAAGCATAAACACCAGAACCAAATGTCCCTCTGCCTTTTACAGGCAAAAGGGGGTGTCATAACAGAGACCCAGCTGATTGCCCTGGGCCTATCTAAGACCAAAAGGTGTCCCAGCTGTGTCCTCACACTTGGGTGACGATTACAGGGCAAGGGTGAGGGAGCTGGCTTGCTGGTACCTTCTTCCTCATTCATCTCTCTGACACTTCTCTTCCCATTTCCTGAACTGCTAACTCTCTCCCCATAGCACCTACCCTAGTTCATGAAAAAAAGAAGAGAAGACAGTGTCAATAACATAGCACATGCAGGCAGCGTTTTCAACATATGACAGTTTTTTAACAGTGTGCCGCTTGTTGCTTTACAGCAAGTCCTCAACTCGGGGCAACTCTGCCCCCTAGGGACATGTGGTTGTGTCTGGAGACAGTTTGGGTTACCATACCTAGGGGCACGTCTGACATTTGGTTGGTAGAGGCCAAGGATGCTGCTAAACATCCTACAGTGAACAAGATGGCCTCACAACAAAGGACATGTTCTTAGTTGCTGTTGAGTCAATTCCTACTCATAGTGACCCCATGTGTGCACAGAAGTGCTCCATAGTGTTTTCAAGGCTATGACCTTAAAGAAGCAGATTGCCACGCTTGTCTTCCAAACAAAGAACCATCTGGTTGGAAATGTCAAAAACGCTGAGGGTCAGAGCCTTGCTCTAGGACACTCTATATGGTGCAGTCACAATAACTCGCTTTATAGATATGAAGCAGAAAGGCATTAAGTGACCTGCCCAAGGTTACATGGCTACTAGGGGACTGAGTGGGGCCCAAACAGCACCCCCAACCCTTATCTCCTACCCTAGACCCTAGTGGTATGGAGTCCACTGTCACAACAGGGATGGGGAGAGTGAGGCACTGAGAAGGGGCAGAGAGGCAGGCAGAGCCCAGGACAGCCTGGGCTCAGTGGTAGGTGGCAGGGGCAGTGCAAACTCTTACTTTGCTCTCCGTAGCCAGGACGACCAAGCAGCATGCTTCAATGGGCACCACACCGCTGCCTGACAGGGAGCCAGACGTCAGGCCACGGGAGCTCTCTGCGCACAGACTCTGGCTGGGGGAGATGCCGGGGTCCTGGGCTGGGAACACACACCGTCTCAAGTTAGGGCACTGAATGGTATAGTGCCTTCCCGGGCCAGGCAGGAAGGCTGATGTGCAACAGGAAGACCTGGGCCAGCCACAGCCTATGTGAATCCAACACCTGTGCCCTCAGAAGCTGCTCTGCAGACAAACCCAACTGTGTTCCAGGTGACTCTGACTGGTCCCCCAGAACAGCACATGGATATATGCCTGTACCGTGTATCTCTTATTAGGAGCCCCCGTCAAAGAAACAAAGGATATGGCAAGGATGCAGCAGGCCCTTGCCCACACCACTTCCAGGTTAAGGATGACAGTCCTCAAAAGAGTTCTCTTATAAGACTGGGCTTGTTTGTCATCAACTATTAGAAAGTTCAACTAGTATGTTTCTCCTATGGCCATCTCTCCCTCTTAAACAATCTGTTTTTCCTTTTCCTTATTAATTCATTCTATCAGTTGACACTGAGAAAGACTCACTCAACAAAGAAAGTAAGAGGAACCCCCTCAACATCCCTCCCACCAAGCTAAAATACCTGCAGGAATCCCAATCAGAAGCCAGTCTCAGTTCTCTGTCCCTGAAGAATGCCCAGACTTAAAGCTCCTACAGGAACTATCAAACAGTATCAGGAAGAATAGTTAGAAGTTGTTAAAAAGCAGTAGCATTCTAAAGCCAGACAGACTTGGTTCAAAATCATTTACTAACTCTGGCCTTTGTGAAGTTACTTAATGTATCTGATCTCAGTTACTCTATAAAATGGGAGTATAATAGAATCTATAGATTTAATTATGAAAATTAAATGAGATTATTCATGTAAATGCTTTCTATTACTTTGAGCATATTGCCTTCTTTTTTTTTTTTCTTTAAGGCTATAATGGTTAATTTTAGGCAGCTTTATATGGTTCAACCTAATTTAATGTCTGGCTTTAAAAAGCAGATAATGACTCTACACCATAAAGGAAAACAAAACAAGCAAAGTGAGGAGAGGCCTGCACTCAGCAGTGCCAGATAACAGTGCAAGTGGTGTGAGAGTATATGTAAGAACATAAGTAAGAATGTGTGAGACCGACTATGTGTGAATGTGTGCAATGGTATATGAGGGAGCATGAGTGTATGATAGCATGTGTAAGAGTGTGTGTGTGAGGTGGCGTGTTGGAAGCTACTGCTACACCCATTGACAAGAGGGGCTGTAACTTTCAGAACCACCTTCATAAACCACTCGAGTTATGTTCTGTGGGGTGGAATGGAGACACTCCCATTAGGTTCATAGGCTGTTTTCTCTGGACTGTTCTCTAGAGCTCACCTATACTGGAGGTCTAACAGCTCAAGTAATCATGAGAAAGCTCACCAAGGACTTGACTTTTGAAAAAAGCCCTTGGATTCCCAGTGAACTTTGAAACTCAAGTAAAAAAGCAATTTTCTCTCTCTATTCATTAAGGCCAGGCCCACCCTTCTAACAGACTTCAACACCCTGCTGTCAGCCCTTTTGAAATGGGTGGCTTCAGGTTGAGCCCAGGATAATGTCATTACTTTAACACCAATCTCAAAACAATCTCAGGAGTAGGGTACAAGTCCTTTCTCCTCCCTTCTCTGTGAATTAACACCATAGCCCAAGGTCTGTACAGTAACAATGTTTCTCCTATGGAGCTCATTCTCTTATTCTTAAACAATCTGTATTGTTTTCCTTAGACACATCAACAGATGCAAAGAGGGAATGTTCTTATGTAAATGAGGAGCCAGATTCTACCTGAATGCTCAGCAGTTTGTTTTGATTCTACAACAAAAGAAATATCAGGTGAGTCAAGCCAACCAAGAGCTCCTAAAGAGCTGCATCTTATTGTAGCACTTAGTTCTTAGAAATGTATGTGGCTGTATTTACTCACTCTGCACTCAAAATGGTAGCTGAGCTGAGGTGAGGACCCACCCACCACCCAGGCATCGCTCTTCCTGTGCCTGGACACTGGATATTTTATGACGACTCTATTGTACCCTCAGTAGCAGGGCTGAAGCCAGCCCTCCTGGGCAGGAAATTGACTTAATGATATCAGTCCCCAATATTCATGTCTCTCATTGATTCCCCACAAGGTGCTGATTGAGTTAAGTGATTTGGCTCAGTTCTGTTATACTCAGTAACCTCCTGTGCCAAGGCCTTCTGTGGCCAATGCCTGTATAGGGATGGGCCTCAGAGAGAAGGGCCACTCTCATTTGTTCAAGCAAGGGGACTCTCCCACTAGACCCCACCCAACTTTGTGCCGTAAAAGCTGTCTCCATAGCTTCATTAAATCTGTGGATTTACTCCCAGGACAAAGCCATGGCTTGTTTCTGCCTCTTTAGCCCACACGCCAGTTCTGTACCTGTCTTCAGGACCACCAGGTGAGCTGCATCATCCCGGACATAGGAGACAGCAGCAATATCATGGATAGGGACCCTGAGGATGATGTCTTCTCCATCTCTCCATGCCAGCTTGACATTGTAGGCAGAGAGGCTGATCACGGCATCATGCTCCTGGGTGAGGTGTCCAGGGAGCTGGTGAGCCCTCTGGAAAAATCCACAGGTCATCAGAAATGCAGGGACCTGGCTGTGGCTTTGGGTCAGTGCTCCACTCTTAGGAACACCCCACACCCCTACACCCCCAAACCCCCGGCTGGCTACATATAAGTCACAGAGCCAGTACTTATATAATAAAGCAAGGATATTCCTATCAACAGTCATACCACTTCAGGAAGGCTACATGAGACTCTTAAGGAACTGCCTTTAGATTCAGATCTCTAGGATGCTGTTTTGATTATCTTGAAGATTTTTATTTTGGAAATAGCCCTAAATCAGATGGCAAGTCTAGTGAATTAAGTGAATGTTCAGATTGAGAACACTCTTTATGGCCAGGAGCGAGACACATCTATGTTGTTATGTGCCGTTGAGTTGGACTCAACTCATAGCGACCCCTCCTTGGGTTGCTGAGGCAGTATCACTACGGAAGTAGATTGCCCAACCCTCCTTCTGAGGAGTGGCTGGTGGGTTTGAACTGCCACCCTTCTGGTTAGCAGTCAAGTGCCTTAGGCACTACACTACCAGAGCTCCTGAGGCACATCTAGACCCTAATGAAACTGGACTACACCACCCACCCCAAATATGAAGGCCAAGGGTAAGAAAGGACACAGAGTGCTACTGGTGTAGGCTCAGGACACTGCAAGGAGTTAAGAGGATGTGATTACCTTTGCATTGTCTATAAAATGCAGAATTTCAGTCCTACTGGAGGGATTCAGATATCCTGGTATGGAGGTTAACTGACCTAAGTACTGAAAGAGATTAGAGAAAATAGCGCCATGAGAAATTGAAGACTATTCCAACGCCATTCTGATGTCGGAGCTGGTACAGACTACCTGTCTCCGAGCATTCCTGAAAGGAGGCCTAGTCTCCACACTGCTTTGCAGCAGAATCCCTATCTAGAAAAAATGTCTGTGTTCTTACAGAAATTTCCACTGGGTAGGACCACTCTCCCCATTCTCCACCACCCTGCATTGTGTTCCATAAAATGTTGCAAAAGGCAAGACTTGTTTTGGCGTAACTTGGACTTCTACTAATAACTCTCATAGACAAAGGACCCTGTTAGTGTGGGAAGTCACACGGCCAGTGACTGCACGGTGTGTTGGATTCACATCTACAACGCTACTACCTAACACATGTTTTTTTAAAGAGTACTTTGTTTTTTAATGAGTTACTAATTTCTTCCTAAGAACAGATGAACTGTACACAAGATTACACAGTTTTAATCATTAACTCACATATTTATCTATTACAAAGGGACAAAGTTAAATTTCTATCTAGGCAGTGCACCATGGACACATCTCCTTTTCTGGACTGACTCTAGGAACTTTTTCTTTTATGAACTTTGAGTACAAATTTACAAAGCAGATTTGTCTTATATTTAACAGTTCATGTACATTTGATTCCATGGCTCCAATTACAATCCCCAACCAAAAAAGAAAAAAAACTCTCCTCCTCTCTCCTCCCTGTGCCCTTTTATCTATACATTCCTGTCTATGTGAATGCTGCCCCTCCGATGTCTCATGGTTGATGAATGTAAGGGATGTATCTCCCTAGGGTAGGTGGGTACATCTCCCTGGGGTTGGTGTTCTGCAGGAGGTCTTTCTACTGTTGGGCTGAGAGCCAATGCACCGAAATGAGTCTATTTGTACTTTAGGCAAGGTAGAGCAAAGAGAAATATCCCTCATAGCCAAAGAGAGCTGCCTTTCATTCTCTTGTGAAGATAAGCATCACTATTTATATATTCCCCAAAAAAGAAAAATCACTGACAATTATAATCATAAAACAATACTGACTGAAAACAAAATACTGATTGTAAATGTTAAAATGTGAAAAGTTCCTTAGTGACATAATAACAAGTACTACATTATATAATTAACAATCATGGGAGATCTGGTGGCGTAGTGCCTTGACTACTAACCAGAAGGCGGGGTCACTATGAGTCGGATCCAACTCAACAGCAGTTGAGTTTGGTTTGGTTTGGTTTAATTAACAATCAGAACTTTATAATCTCAAAGGTTTGAAGAAAGTTAAAAGTCTACATTAAGGTCACATACTCTCTGATACTTATACTAGTATACTTATCACTCTTCAGAACCATAATCAAACAATGACTGCAATTTAAAATCCAGCCCTAAAATCCAATTCTAAAAAATGATCAGAGAATGGAAAAAATGTCCAAATTTCTATTCATTCAGAAATCCCACCCACTATATTCCTAATTTATGGTCATTAATCCACTGCGTAAATATTTCCTGAAATAGGAAATGCAATACTTCCTAAGGTACTCCATTCTAATGCAGAAGAGCTGATATTACTAGAAAGTTCTATGTGCTGGAAGTCTTACTAGTTTCGCTGGCTTGATCTCTAATGTTCTTGTTTTCTGATCTCTATCTTTTGGTTCTCTTTTCTGAGAGTCATTCGTTACTCTTTATCTTTTACTTTTCTATTGAATTTTTAATTCTGGCTGTCATAGTTTTAATTTCCAAGAACTATTTCTTGGGGATCCAGCAAGATGGCGGACAAGGCAGAAAGACTGCACAGACCCTCTTCAACAAAGATAAAGGAAACCAATTAAAACAGACACAGAAGATAATCCTGGACCCCTGAGCATTGAAGGGAAGGATACAGAAGTGGACTAAGCCCCAACTAGCAAAAGAATTTGAGTGAAAATACAAAAAAAGTAGACATATGGAACTGCAGTCTGGCAGCAATCTGGAGCGATCCTGACGGCACAGACAGCTTGGAGATTCCCGAGTGGTGGTAGGACCTAAGAATTAACCTAAAAATCACCTGCTAGCCAGGGACTGCACGGACGACTGTGCACGGTGGCTGGGGAACAAATGAAGCATGTGAAGAGAAAGGCGGGCTGAGCTGTGGACCTTTGCCGGTCCAGAGGTCGCTGCCATTTTGAAGGTTTAAAAAGCACCTTTACTATATCGGATATTTAAAGAGACAGCACTCTCGCAGATTCGTGGAGCATAAGAACACGTTCTGCTTTCCAGCAACCCCAAGGACACTCAGGACCTGAAAGACTGAAAAGGTACAACACTCCACTTGTTACTCTTATACCGCACACCCGCTTGGTGAACAGAGGTGCAGCCATCCCCCCCAGCCACCTACATTCTGGGCCCACAGGACTTCCATCACAGTCTCTGTGCTCAGACGGAGGATGGGTGCACTGCCCTGTCCTCCACTGATTTTTTCTTTTCTATTTCACTTTCTTTTTTCTGGTTATTACTTTGCTTGTATTTGTCTGTTTCAAAACAACTAATATTATTAATACTTTTGTCCATTTTATTACTATCCTTAATTCTCCCCTTCCAGGTCCTAGTTTTCAGTATTTTTTCTTTTCTCTGTGCCTAATTGATTTTTTTTTTTTTAATTTAAGGTTTTTTTCTTTTCCCCCCTTTTTATCATGATTAACCCCATTCCTTGTTTTTCTTTTTGCATTTTTCCTATTTTTTGTTCATTTATTATTCTCATTCACTACTTTTTTTTCTTAGTGCCCTATCCACAGATATTGCAGGTTTTCTTGTTTTTTCTTTTTCTTTTTTTCTTTCCCTCTTTTTTCTTTTTTTTTGGTTACTGTTGTTGTGTGAATACATGGTGTGTTTTTGATCCATGGGCTTTTAGTTTTTTAATGGTTATTCAATTGTAATTTGTGTCCAACTGAGTGGGAGACAACAACAGTCCCCATAAGACACGATTACACCCACACCTCCTGCAACTTCACTTACTGAGCGAAAGCCACTAACTATCTCCTTCACCAAAGGGCCAATGATAAAAAACCACCAACAAGAGTCTGAATCACCCTTGGCTGCTCTTCAAAAACAGTTAACAGAGATCTAAATACAACAACGCCATGATGCCTTGGAAAAAACAGACCATCACAGTCCACATAAAGAAGCAGGATAAAGTGGTAGAAACAAGG
>NW_006922643.1:209149-210280 GCF_000298275.1 Orycteropus afer afer
GAAAGGGAAATCAAAGGCATCCAAATTGGTAAGGAAGAAGTCAAACTATCCCTATTTGCTGATGATATGATCCTATACCTAGAAAGGCCAAGGGACTCAGTCAAAAATCTACTGGAACTAATTGAGAGATTTAGCATCATGGCAGGATATAAGATCAACATCCAAAAATAAGTTGGATTCCTCTACACCAGCGAAGAGATTGGTGAAAAAGAAATAAGGAAAACAATACCATTTTCAATAGCTACCAAAAAAAAAAAACTTGGGAACCAGGGACACAAAAGACCTTTACAAAGAAAAGTATAAAAAACTACTTGAAGAAACCATAAGCGATCTACATAAATGGAAGAATATTCCATGATCATGGATAGGAAGATTGAACATTGTGAAAATGTCAGTTCTACCCAAAGCAATCTATACATTCCATGCAATCCCAATCCAGATTCCATCAACATTCTTTAGGGATATGGAAAAACCAATCACCAACATTATATGGAAAGGAAAGAGACCTCAGATAAGCAAAGTACTGTTGAAAAAGGCAAACAAAGTAGGAGGTCTCACACTGATGGATCTCAAAACCTACTATACAGCCACAGTCGACAAAACTGCCTGTTATTGGTATAATGACAAATACATAGACCAATGGAATAGAATTGAAAACCCAGAAATAGATCCATCGATCTATGGTCAGCTGATCTTTGACAAAGGCCCAAAATCCATTAAATGGGGAAGAAAGTGTTTGTTTAATAAAACACACTGGCAAAACTGGTGATCCATTTGCAGAAAAATGAAACAAGATCTGTACCTCTAACCATACACAAAAACGAACTCCAGATGGATCAAAGACGTAAATGTGAAAACCTAAAACTATACAGTTCCTCACGGAAAATTTAGGGGCAAATATAAGGGCCCTAATATATGGCATAAATAGACTATCAAGCATAACTCAAAATGCACAAACAGCAGAAGAGTAACCAGATGATTGCAACCTTCTAAAAACTGCATTTTTATGTGCTTCCAAAGACTTCTCCAAAAGAGTCAAAAGAGAACCTACAGATTGGGAAAAAATATTTGGTAATAACATACCTGACAAGGGACTTATCTCTAGAATTTATAGAAAAGTCCAACACCTCA
>NW_006922643.1:212135-213120 GCF_000298275.1 Orycteropus afer afer
AATTAAAAAAAAAAAAAAAAGAACTATTTCTATTCTCCAGGTTTCCCCAAGATATTTTGAAGCATCTTGTATCCTGTTTCATCTTAACTTTGAGGTTGTTTTTTTTTTTTTTCAGTGTATATAGTTCTGAATATAATTTACATACAGTGAAATGCACATTATCTTAAATGTACCATTTGGTCAGTTTTGACAAAGAGAGATACCCAAGTAATCAACATTCCTGTCAAGATACAGAGATTCCTATCTCCCATAAAGGTCCAGAAAGCCCTCTTCTCAGTTAATCCTCAGTACTAGTACCCAGAGATCACCATTATTTTGATTTCTACAACCATATTTTAGTTTTCCCTGTTTAAAATGAAATGTAAATGAAACTATAAAATATATACTCAGAAATACAAAAAATGAACTATACAAGCTCTGAATGAAAACATGTATGATTCTTCCTTAACATGGATGTACAGCAAAATTTTGCAACTACAGCTAAGAATCAAAAGTTAGTAAGAGACTGATAAATTTGATTACATAAAAAGAAAAATGTTTACATGGAGGAAATACCAAGCAAAATCAAAAGACAAATGACACGTTGGGAGAAAATATTTGAAACGTGTAATAGATAACTAATACACCTAGTAACTAAAAAACTTTTAAAAATTGAGGTGAAAACACTAAATGTTCCACAAAAAAAGTGGACACACGATTCAGGACTGAAGAATTTACCCTAGACCAAATGAAACTGACTCATCCTAATCTTGCAAATTGACAGTCATCCAGAAGTTGAAGATGATTTAGTTTCAGTTATTTTTTTTTGATTGCTGGTCTGTTTATTTTCCTTTAATCCATCCTGATTGCCTGAATTGGTTAATACATGGATGTGGTGCAGTGTAGTAAATTACTTAGTATGGCTTTTCTACCCATAAGTCATTGTAAACTCAGTGGTGGAATGAGCAACTGAGGAGCTGATTGTAAATGTTATCCACGTGGAGTA
>NW_006922643.1:213595-218225 GCF_000298275.1 Orycteropus afer afer
CGAACCCAGGAGAGAGGTGGTGGGTGCTTTGGGAGGAATGGTTGGTGAAAGGGCTGGAGGGAGGCAGCATGTTTGGCCTTGCAGTAATAGGCCTTGGTTTACTGCTGGTAATCCTGCCTTCCCCTTGTAGGGTTAGAGGAGGTCAGAACATGTGGCCTCCTTGCCGTTTTTGCATGTGGTAAATAATAATTTTCTGATTTTACTGTTTCTTTTACATTAAAGAAGAGTTTTATGTTCTCCCCTTATTTTTCCATTTATTCAGTTTGAAATGATACTAGGTTTGATCACTTGATTAATGATCATCTAGAACAAAACTGAACACTCTTCAAAGGAAGATGACAAAATTCAGAGTCTCTGTGAAACAGTCACAATATTCAGTATACAACTGAAAAATTAGAACACATTTAAACAAATAGTTACAATTTAACCCATAATCATAAAATCAGTCAATGAACATAGACACACAAACTCTCAGATTTTAGAATCAGCAGAAAAGGAATTATAACTATTAAAATATGTTAAATAGTCCACAGGAAAAGACTATTGGATGAGAGATGGGAAATTTCAAGAGATTTGTAAACTCTTAAAAAAAAAAATCAAATGGAAATTCTAAACTGCAAAGTATCTGCAAGAATTAATTGAACAGTATGGTAGGCAGAATAATCCACCACCCTTTTCCAAGATGTAGGTGCCCTGATTCCTGAAACCTGTGAATATGGTTATTTACACTATCAAAGGAATTTTGCAAATGTTATTCAATTAAGACTACTGAGATGCATTATCCAGTGGACCCAATGTAAACCACAAAAAGCAAAACAAAAACTACATTGTCGCCAAGTTAATTTTGACTCATGGTGACCAATGTTACAGATTACAACTACTCCATAGGGTTTTCTTGACTGTAGTTTTTATTTTTTATTGTGATTTGGATCAAAGTTTACAGAGCAAATTGGTTTTCCATTCAACAATTCATATACATTTTGTTTTGTGACAATGATTGCAATCCCCACAACTGCAGAAGTGGGAAACAGCACTCTTCCCACTTCTTCCTTGTAATTAGTTTCCATTTGTCCTTTCCTATCTCTTCCTGTCTTCTGTGCTTTATCTATGGGCAAATGCTGCCCTTTTGGTCCTGTGTGGTTGACTGTTCTAAAGAATGCATACCTCCCTAGTGTTATTGCTCCTCTTACGCACCTGTCTACTGTTTGGCTTAAAGTTGTGCCACAGGGGTTAAGTTCAGTTCCAGGCTTGAAAGGTTTCTAAGGACCATAGTCTTGAGGGTTCCAACTGTCTCTATCAGACCAGTAAGGATTGGTCCTTTTTTTCAGTGATTTTGAGTTTTGTTCCATATTTTTCTCCCGCTCTATCTAGGACTTCCTATAGTGATCCCTTTCAGAACAGTCAGCAGTGGTAGCTGGGCACCATCTAGTTCTTCTGGTCTCAGGGTTGTGGAGGCTGAAGTCTGTAAGGTCCATTAGTCCTTTGGACTAATGGTTTCTTTCAGTCTTTTTTTTTTCACTCTTCTTGTTTCTGGATTGGGAGAGACCAATATTTGAACCTTACATGGCTGCTCACAAGCTTTTAAAACCCCAGTTGCTACTCACCAAAGTAGATGCGTTTGTGAACTATATTATGTCAATTGACCTTGATGGCCCCCTAGACTATGGTCCTGAGGCCCCAGTGGCTGTAACCTTTATAAGGAAGCAAATCACCAGGCCTTTCTTCCATGGCGCCAATGGGTGGGTCCAAACTGCCAATCTTTTAGTTGGCTTTTTGTTTTGTTGTTATGTGCTGTTGAGTTGGACCCGACTCATAGTGAAAGCAAATTGTTTATGATCCCCATTCTGTGGGATCACACTTTCTTTGGAATGGGCACAAATATTGATTATGACACCCAGGGTCCACAAGGGTCCTTAAATGTGGAAAAGGGGGGAGGAAGTATCTCTTCTAGAGTGATTCAATGTTGAGACTTGAACAGCATCTGCTGGCTCTGAAGACAGAAAAGGGTCATGAGAAGAAATATGGGCATCTATCAAATGTAAGAAAATGGATTTCCTTTAGTCTCTGGAAAGGAGCACAAGCCTGCTGACACTTCATTTTAGCCCAGTGAGACATATTTCAGACTTCTGACCTCCAGAAGTGTAAGATAATAAATTTATATTATTTCAGATGATGTTGCTGTTAAGTGCCATCAAGTTGGCTCTGACTCACAGTGACCCTGTGCACAACAGAATGAAACAATGTCTGGTCCTACACCATCCTCCCAATCCCTGCTATGCTTGAACTCATTGTTTTAACTACCGTGACAATCCATCTCACTGAAAGTCTTCCCCTTTTTCACTGTCTCTCCACTTTAGCAAACATGATATCCATCTCCAGAGACTGCCCCCTTCTGACATGACCAAAGTAGGTGAGACAAAGTCTGGCCATTCTCACATATAAGGAGGATTTCATCTGTACTTCTTCCACGACAGATCTGTTTGTACTTCTGGCAGTATTTTCAATATTCCTTGCCAATACCACGGACCTCTGGTGGCGCAGTGCCTAAGGCTTTTGACACCTAACCAGAAGGTTAGCGGTTCAAACCCCCCAGCCACTCCTTGAAAGGAAGGTTGGGCAATCTACTTCTGTAGTGATACTGACTTGGAAACCCAAGGAGGGGTTGCTATGAGTCAGATCCAACTTGACAGCAGTGCGTTTGGTTTTTTTTTTTGGTTGCCAACACCACAATTCAAATGCATCAATTCTTCTATAATCTTTCTTATTCATTGTTCAGCTTTCACATGCATATGAAGCACTGAAAATACCACGGCTTACATCAGGTACACCTTAGTCTTTAAAGTGACATTTTTGTTCCTTAACACTTTAAAGAGGTCTGCTGCAGCAGATTTACCCAGTGCAACACATCTGATTTCCGGACTGCTGATTCCATGGGTGTTGACTGTGGATCCACGTGAAATGAAATCCCTGTCAACTTCAATCTTCTCTCCTTTTATCATGTTGTTGCTTATTTGTCCAGTTGTGAGGATTTTCATTTTCTTTTAGTTGAGATATAATCTATACTGAAGGCTGTAGTCCTGGATCTTCATCAGTAAGTGCTTCAAGTCATTTTCACTTTCAGCAAGCAAGGCTGTGTCATCTGCAGATCGCAAGTTGTTAGCGAGTCTTCCTTCAATCTTGATGCTGCACTCTTCTTCATAGAGTCCAGCTTCTCAGATTATTTGCTCTGCATACAGACTGAATAAGCATGCTGAAAGGATATAATCTTGATGCATGCCCTAAATTTTAAACCATGCAGTATCCCCTTGTTTTGCTTGCCTCTTGTCTATGTATAGGTTCTGCATGAGCACAACTAGAAAGTCTGGAATTCTTATTCTTCATGATATTATCCATAATTTGTTATGATCCACACAGTCTAATGCCTTTGCATAATCAATAAAACATAAAACATGGGTAACAATCTTTCTGGTATTCTTTGCTTTCTTGTGAATCCAACTTGAATTTCTCGAAGTTCCCCGTCAATATACTGCTGCAATCGTTTTTGAATTAGCAAAATTTTACTTGTGTGTCCTATTAATGGTGTTGTTCAATAATTTCCCCATTTTGTGGAATCACCTTTCTTTGGAACGGGCACAAATATTGATCTCTTCCAGTTGGTTGGCCATGTAGCTGTCTTTCAAATATTTTGGCACAAACAAGTTAGTGCCTCCAGTGCTGTATCCATTTGTTTGTTGTTTTAGCCACTAAGATTATGAGAATTTGTTACAACAGCAATAGGCAACTAAGAAAGTAAGATAGACAGCAGATTGGAATAAGGTAATAAAGTAACACTGAACTTGAAGAGAACTATTGAAATCAACCAAATTAAAGCACAGAGACCAAAAAAAAAAAAGAAAAGAAAACAGAGTCTCAATGATACTTGGGACAGAATCAAATGATTCCCAGAAGAAGTGAGTCCCAGAAGAAGAGGGAGAGAATGGGCAGAAGAAAATATCTAAAGAAATAATTCCAGAAAAAATTCCCAATTTTATTTAAAAGGCCAATTGATTGGTCCCAGAAGCTCAAAATTTCTATACACAATAAGAAGGACTCCCAGGCACATTACATTCAAACACAGAATGGCAGCTGACTTTCCATCACAAACACTGAAGGCCAGAAGAAAGAAAAAACAAAACAAGTGTCAATCAAGCTTTTGTATTTTTCAAAAATGCAGGTGAAATACAGATATTTTCAGATACACAAAAACCAAGAGATTTTGTTACCAGCCGAACCACACTAAAAGAAATGGTAGAAATTCTTCAGGTTAAAGGGAAATGATGCCAGATGGAAATTCTAATGTACAGGGAGGAAGAACAATGGAAATGGTAAATATGTGGGTGTGGTAGGCTGAAAATTGAACCCCTAAAGATGTCAGGTCGTAATCCCTGAACTTGTAAATGTTAATCTTATTTGGAAGAAGAGTCTTTGGAGATGTGGTTTAATGTAAGGATCTTGAGATAAAGAGGTTGTTGTTGTTGTTATGTGCCGTCGAGTAAGCCCTGACTCATAGTGACCCCTCCTTGGGTTTCCGAGGCAGTATCACTACGGAAGTAGGATTGCCCAACCTTCCTTCCAAGGAGTGGCTGGTGGG
>NW_006922643.1:218325-220596 GCF_000298275.1 Orycteropus afer afer
GGTTGATAATGTCAATAGATAATTCTGTTGAATTACCTTTCTTTGGAATGGCCATGTATATGAATATTTTCCAATCAGTTGTCCAGGTATCTGTCTTCTAAATTTCTCAGCATAGATCTGTGAGTGCTTCCAATGCTGCATTTGTTTGTCAAAACATCTCAACTGGAATTCCGTCAATTCCTGGAACCTTGTTTTTCACCAATGTCTTCAGTGGAGCTTGGACTTCTTCCTTCAATACCATCAGTTCTTGATACACTACCTCCTGAAATAGTTGAACACTGACCAACACCAGTTCTTTTTTGCACAGTGACATTATGTATTCCTTCCATTTTATTTTGATGCTGCCTGAACTGTTCAATTTTTGGCCATTAAAACCAAACACCAAACTCATTGCGCTGAGTTGATTTCTATTCATAGCAATTCTAGAAAACAGAGTACAACTGTTCCAGGGTTTTCAAGGCTAAAAATCATTACAGAAGCAGACTTCTACATCTCTCTCCAAAGAAGCAGGAGTAGGTTCAAACTGCTGACCTTTCAGCAGCAGCTGAACCCTTCAATATTAGTTTGAGGCTTGAATTTTTTCTTCAGTTCTTTCAGCCTGAGAAATGCCAAGTGTTTCCTTCCCTTTCAGTTTTCTAACTCTAGGTCTATGTACATTTCATTATAATACTTCACACCTTTTTAGAGCCACCCTTTGAAACGTTCTCTTCAGAGCTATTACTTCATTGTTTCTTCTGTTCATTTTAGCTTCTCTACCTTTAAGAACAAGTTTCAATCTCTTCTCACATCCATTTTTATCTTTTCTTTCTTGTCAATGACCTTTTGCTTTATTCATGTATGATGTCCTTCATGTCATCTAAAACTCTTCTGGTCTTTGGTCATTAGTGTTCAATATGGTCAAATCTATTCTATAGATAGTCTCTAAATTCAGGTGGAACATACCCAAGGTTATAATTTGGCTCTCTTGGACTTACTTTTCTTCAGCTTCAACCTGAACTTGCATATCAGCATTTGATAGTCTGTTAGGTAGCTGGCCCCTGGTTTTGTTCTGACTGATGATATTGAGCTTTTCCATCACCTCTTTCCACAGATGTAATCAATTTAATTCCTGTATTCAGTCCAGTAAGGTCCATGGGTATAGTTGTCATTTATGATCCTAAAGAAATGTTATTTTTGATAAATAAGTCACTGGTCTTACAAAATTCTATCATAGGATGTTGGCTGGTATTTTTAATCACCCAGGCCATATTTTCCAACTACAAATCCTTCTTCGTTTCTGACTTTTGCATTCCAACCACTAATGCATCCTGTTGTACGTTTGATCAATTTCAGACTGCAGAAGTTAGTAAAAATGTTCAACTTCTTCATCTTTGGCATTAGTGGTTGATGAGTAAATTTTAATAATAGTTGTATTAACTGGTCTTCCTTAGAGGTGTATGGATATTATCTTATCACTGACAGTGCTGTACTTAAGGACAGATCTTGAAATGTTCTTTTTGATGATGAATGTCACACCATTCCTCTTCAATTTGTGTTTCCCAGCAAGTAAGACCTTAAGATTGCCTGATTATAATGGGCAGTAGCAATCAAATTGAGCTCATTAATCCTTGGATATCAATCTACAAGTGCTCCATTTCACATTTGACAACTTCCTATTTTCCTTGATTCATGCTTTGTACATTCCACGTTCCTATTACTCATGGGTGTTAGCAGCTGTTTCTTCTCATTTAGAGTGTAAATAGAAAAGACTGATTTTTATTTTCTTAAATTTTTAAAATATCAATTATTTTTAAAGGAAAAACAATGTATCATGATGATGTTTATCAGGTATATTATAGTTTACACTACCATCATATAATGTAGAAACACTATATAACAATAGCAGAAGGGGAAAAAGAAGCCTAAGGGGAATTAAATGCTGTAACGTTCTTACATTATAAGTGAAGTGGCAAGACAGATGGTAGACTATAATACCTAGAGTAATGGCAAATATTATAAAAAGTTATAACCAAAAAACAATAAAGAATACAGAATAGAATACTAAGACAATAATAATAAAAGACCCAATTAATCCTAAAGACAAGAAAGAAGGAACAAAGAGCAAAGGTAAAAAACAGAAAACAAATACCAAGATGATACATGCAAACCCAATCATCTCAATAATTACATTAAGTGAAAGGAACAGGTAATGACATATCTGACAAGGGACTTATCTCTAGAATTTATAGAAAACTTCAACACCTCAATAACAAAAAGACAAACAATCCAATT
>NW_006922643.1:221990-230456 GCF_000298275.1 Orycteropus afer afer
CCATCAAGCCTGGTGGAACCACTGAGACTATGGCCCCTAGCTGCCCTTCAGGTCTGGAATTGAATGCATACCTGTGGCTTCCAGTCAAACAATAGACAGACATTCTAGTTGAGCATTTACCTGAGGTAGGTACACTCCTTGCAGAGAATAAACAGGAGAGAAAGAAGGGCTGCTCAGGCCCAGGGAGACACCTCAGGGGGTAGGAGTGCATGGAGGGATGGACACAGGGAAGCGGTAGCTATTGGGAGGAAATGGGAGAGGAGATGTTGCACTGTGCTAAATTGTGGTTAATGTCATGAGACAAAGTGTATGTGATCTGCTGCACGGAAAGTGTATTTGCTCTATAAATTTTCACCCAAATCACAAACCAACCAACCAACCAACCAATAAATAAAATGATTATAAAATATTTTTCTCAACTATTTGAGGGTAGTTGCATATATGATGGCTCTTTACCACTAAATTCATGAATGTGTATTTCCTAAGATTAGGGATATTCTTTTCCATAACCATTATACATATTAATACAGTACTTTGATCTCATTACAAAACATACTCCAATTCTGTCAATCAATCCAGCTTAATACTGTCCTTGGGGCATTCTCTTTTTCCTCCTGTTCAGGTACAGTCTAGGATCACGTAATTGCAGTTGTCAGGTTTCTTTAGTCTTCTCTAATCAGAACCAGTTCCATGGCCTTTCTCCTTGATATCACTGACATTGACATTTTTGAAGAGTAAGTACCTACTCGGGGAAGCAGGCAAGACCTAGCCCACAAAACCAGGAAAAGGAGTGGGAGAGCGCCCTTCCACAGAATGTGGAAATTATCGAACAATATCATTAATATCGCATGCAAGTAAAATCTTACTGAAGATAATTAAAAAACGGTTGCAGCAGTATATTGACAGATAACTTCCAGAAATGCAAGCTGGATTCAGAAGAGGATGTGGAACAAGGGATATCACAGCTGATGTCAGATGGATCTTGGCTCAAAGCAAAGAATACCAGAAAGATGTTTATTTGTGTTTTATTGACTATGCAAAAGCATTCGATTGTGTGGATCATGACAAATTGTGGATAACATTAAGAAGAATGGAAATTCCAGAACACTTAATTGTACTCATGAGGAACCTGTACATAGACCAGGAGGCTGTAGTTCGAACAGAACAAGGGGACACTGCATGGTTTAAAATCAGGAAGGGAGTGCATCAGGGTTGCATCCTTTCACCACACTTATTCAATTTGTATGCTGATCAAATAATCCAAGAAATTGGAGTATATGAAGAAGAACATGACATTAGGATTGAAGGAAGAATTATCAACAGCCTGTGATACACTGATGACACAACTTTGCTTGCTGACAGTGAGGATGACTTGAAGCACTTACTGATGAAGACTGAAGACTACAGTCTGCAGTATGGATTACATCTCAAGATAAAAAAAAAACAAAAATCCTCACAACTGGACCAATGAGCAGCATTACGATAAATGGAGAAAAGATCTAAGTTGTCAAAGACTTCATATTGTTTGATTCTACAATTGACACCAATGGAAGCAGCAGTCAGGACATCAGATGACATATATCACTGGGAAAATTGGCTGCAAAGGACCTTTTTCAAGTTCTAAAGAGCAAAGATATCTCCTTAAGGACTAAGGTGCACCTGACACAGCTATGGTATCTTCAATCACCTCATATGCATGTGAGAACTGGACAATGAATAAGGAATATCGAAGAATTGATGCTTTTGAGCTGTGGTGTTGGCGAACAATGCTGAGTACCGTGGACTGCTAAAAGAACTAACAGGTATGTCCTGGAGGAAGTGCAGCCAGAATGCTTCTTGGAGGCGAGAATGGCCAGACTTCGTTTCACCTAGTTTGGTCATGTTGTCAGAAGGGACCATTCCCTGGAGAAGGATGTCATGCTTGCTAAGGTGGAGGGTCCACAAAAGAGGGCAAGGCCCTCAACGAGATGGATTGACACAGTGGTGGCGGTGATGGCCTCAAGTACAGCAAGGACCATGGAGCTGGCCCAGGACCGGGCAGCATTTCGTTCTGCTGTGCATAGGGTCAATATGAGTCAGAGACGACTTGACAGCAGCTAACAACAACAACAACAAAGTACCTACTCCCTTTTTAAAAAATAGAACACTACACATTTTTGGTTTGTCTGACGATTCCTCATGGATAGACTCTGACTATGCATTCTCTCACTGACTACTAGATTACTATGTAAGAAGGAGTTGTCCTTTTTCATCTGGTGCACACGATACCCACGTGTCCTTCATGTTCACTTTGATCACTCAGTAAGGTACTGCCTGATTTTTCCACCATATCATTACTATTTTGTCCCTTGAACGAATATGTAATCAGCGGGTGGCACTGTAAAACCATGTAAATATCCTGTTCTTCAGCAGAATTTCCACTGTTGATACTCATCTGGATTTAATGCTCCCTACACATTTACCAGTCAGCACTCAGAATTCTATATAAAGCAGGAGCCTTCCTTAATATTTTTATTATCAGTACAGACTCATGAATTCATATTTTTCAGTGAGTTATAATTAATTAAAGTCTTTAAAGATTTGGTATTCACATTGTCCCAGAATAGCTAATGGAAGTCTGCTAATTGTCCCCATTTTTTTTTTTAAATTTTATTATGAAAATATACATACCCAAAAAGAGTGCTCAAATGGTGTAGTGCCTAAGGTATGTGACTGCTAACCAGAAGGCTGGTGGTTCAAACCCACCAGCCACTCTTTGGAAGGAAGACTGGGCAACCTACTTCCATTGAGATACTGCCTCAGAAACCCAAGGAGGGGTTGATATGAGTCGGAACTGACTCAACAGCAATGACTTTGGTTTACACACTAAAAAAAATCACCAGCATGACAAGTTCCACATTTACAATTAAATGACATTGATTACTTTTTTCATGTGCCACCATTATTGTTATCCATTTCCAAAATATTCTACCACCAAAGAACAGATGGTGCCCAGCTACCACTGTCAACCACTCCAAGGGGGATCTCTGTAGGAGATCGTGGATAGAGTGGGAGAACAACGCAGAAAAAAACTCAAAATCATTAAAAACAAAAGGACCAGGTTTGCTGGTCTAATAGAGCCTGATGGAACCACTGAGACTATGGCCCCTAGTTGCCCTGTAGGTTTGGAATTAAATCCACTCCTGTGGCTTCCAGCCAAACAAAAGACAGGCATATGAGCTGAACATTTACAATAGGTAGATACACTCCTTAGAGATCAATTATGGGAGAATAGAAGGGCTGATATGCACAGGGAGACAGCTCAGGGGGCAGGAGTGCATGGGAGGGAAGGACACAGGGAAGAGATAACTACGGGGAAGAAGTGGAAGGGAAGCTGTTGCACTGTGGTAACTTGTAGTCAAAGTTGTGAGACAAAGTGTAGGTGAGCTGCTGTATGGAAAGTGAATTTCCTCTGTAAACTTTCACTCAAATCACAATAAAAATTTAATTTACACACACACTCAGTTAATTAAACTTGGTTAATTTTAAGCCCAAATATACATAATCTTTTAAAAAAATTCTTCTGTTGGTTTTATAGAAATGAGCCCTGGCAGAGAAGTGGTTAAAGAGCTTGGCTGCTAACCTGAAGCTTGGCGGTTCCCACCTACCAGCCCCTCTGGGGGAGAAAGATGTGTCAGTCTGCTTCTGGAAAGATTTGCTGCCTTAGAAACCCTCTGGGACAGTTCTACTCTGTCCTTTAAGGTCACAATGAGTCATAATTGACTCGATGGCAACGAGTTTGCTTGTTTGTTTTGATATTGGCTTTATGTAGAAGTTTTCCATCTTAAAAGTAAGATATAGGAAATTCTCTGTGAACAAACAAACAAAAATACTAAATTACTATTCATTCCTTTTTAGCTTCAAGGCAAACATCTAATTTTCTTATACATTTACAGTATTATTAGCTCACTGCTTTCTTCAAAGAGGTATTTCTTTAAAACACCACCCAGAAGTTTCAACTAATTGAGGAAGCAATCTTCACCTTACTTAAAAAGAAAGGCTGCATGGGACACACTGTTGGCATCCGTGCTGTGCCATATATGTTTCTGCTGGATATAATGCAAAGGACAATTTTAAATTCTGAAACTACCCTCATCTTTTTTTGTTTCAGAATGACCAAAGCAAATAATGGTTAATAATCTGATACCTTTTGCACAAAGATTGTTTCAAAATAAGGTTTAGAAACCCCAGAAAAAAATGCGCCACCCAAGAAGATCATAAAAGCTAAAGTTACAGTTGTAGAAACAGGTTTTTAGTGGTGTGATTAATTTCTGCATTTGGGAAAGTGTAAGATGTTATTCATTAGTGGAGCATTTAAACCCCAGAATTCTGATTAGTTGTCTGGCCATGGGAGAAACATCTGTAAATGAAAACTGAAGACATTTATTAAAAAGATCTTTGAGAAATATATTGAAATATAAAAAGAATATTGTTGTTATGTGCTGTCGAGTCGGGCCCGACTCATAGCAACCCTTCCTTGGGTTTCCGAGGTAGTATCACTACGAAAATAGATTGTCCCATCTTCCTTCCAAGGAGTGGCTGTTGTTGTTATGTGCTGTCAAGTCGGACCTGACTCATAGTGACCCTACCTTGGGTTTCCGAGGCAGTATCACTACGGAAGCAGATTGCCCAACCTTCCTTCTGAGGAGTGGTCGGCTGGTGGGTTTGAACCGCCAGCCTTCTGGTTAGCAGTCAAGTGCCTTAGGCACTATGCTACCAGAGCTCCTTGTAACATTTTAGGATTTATTAATTTAGGATTAATAAAAATTTATTAAAATTTAAAAAATCTCAATTTTTCTCTCCTAAAAAAGAAAAATATTCTACCACCATTAACATAAACTCAATGCCACCAAAACGAAACCCCCCACTTCCCCCCATGCTCCAATCCCTCGTAACCATTAATAATCTTTGGTTTTAGATGTTTACTTATTTCATGTAAGTGAGATCATGCAATATGTGTCTTTTTGTGGCTGACAATGTTTGAAAGGTCCATCCATGTTGTGGCATTTATCAGTATTTCATTTCTCTTTATGGCTGAGTAATAGTCCATGTATGCATATACCACATTTTGTTTATCCACTCATCTACCAATGGACTTTTCAGTTGTTTCCACCTTTTGGCTACTATGACAAGTGCTGCAGTGAACACTGGAATAAGGCTTGCCCCCACCATTTTCGAGCACTTCCTGACTTTCTAGCGTAACAATGTATTCCACGATCATCATGTATCTACCATGCCTAAACCCTTTAATCAGCCATTTCTCTGAGTAACCTGGTCACTTTCAGTGAGGAATGGTATTATTTTAAATTCTTACTGCAATATAATTTGCACACAGTACATTATCTTAATTGTATAAATAATATTTGATTTCTGGTCCATTTGACTTTAGAATTATGAATAGTGTAAGAAATAGACCTAATTTTCCAAATGGCAGACCGTAAGCTGTTCCAACATCCTTTACTACAAAGCCCATTTTTACTGCAGTAATTTGAGGCACTATTTTCACAATATACTATATTTCTATGGGTAATTAACATTTGTTTCTATTCTACTCCATTGGTCAGTGTACAGTGTACACTAGGTTTGGTAATCTGTTTTAGTATGTGGTACAGTTAGTCTTCTCTCTCAAAGTTCTTCCCTTTCAGTGTTTTTCTACCTATCCTTATATTCTTATTTTTCCATATAATATCTTTAGTATCAACTTCAAAAGATACTTTAAGTATAAAGACACAGACAGGATGAAAGTAAAAGGATGGAAAAAGATATGCCACACAAATAATAAACACAATAAAGTTGCTATGGCTATTAAGATGAGACAAAGAGATTCTAAGTCATGGAGCATCACCAGAGAAAGGGAAAGTCAGTTTATAATAATAAAAGAGTTGGCCCATCCTTTGTACTAAACATGCATGTATCTAATAATAAAGGATCAGAATATTTGAAGCAAAAATGACAGAACTAAAAGAAGAAACAAGACAAATCTACAATCACATTTGGAGATTTTAATACTTCTCTCTCAGAGTTACAGAATAAGCAAACCCTTCTCCCCGCCCCCCAAAAAATCAGTAAGGTTATAGAAGATTCAAATGATAAAAAAATATATATAT
The DNA here is from genome assembly GCF_000298275.1 of Orycteropus afer afer. Lineage (NCBI taxonomy): Eukaryota > Metazoa > Chordata > Mammalia > Tubulidentata > Orycteropodidae > Orycteropus > Orycteropus afer. The sequence goes on from NW_006922643.1 coordinate 228,137, forward strand.
AAATAAATAAAAGAAGGCAAAATGTTCACAACTGTGGAATCCAGATGGTGGGTGGACAGGCATTCATTATACTAGCCCTTTAATATTACTGTTTACTTAAAACTTTTTTTCTGATTTAAAAATAGGGGAAATGGTTACCGCTGAGAGTGAAACTGAAACTATTATTTTCTGTTACAAAATTTTTAATTCTATTTTATTCTTAATTATGGGGCTATGTTACTTTGATAAGAATAAGTATTAATAATAATTTTTAAAAGGATTTCCTTAGAGTCTCCTACTAGAGTCATATTCCATCCAGGATCTGGCCATGAACTTACAGCGTTTTTCTCAGACTTTTTGTTTTGTTTTGTTTTTTAAGGAATTTGAGGTTCAGTTCCCCATATTTCTCCCATTTTATCAAGGTCCTTCTATTGTGGCCCACATTATTCAGTAGTGATTGCCAGCCATCATCTAGTTCTGATATCAGAGTAGATGAGGTAGATTTCAGGGTAGATGTCCATGTAGACTAATTTCTTTTTTGAGTCTTTGGTTTTTCCTCTTTTGCTCCAGATGAGTAGAGACCAATAGTTGGATCTTAGATGGTTGCTTACAAGCGCCAAGACCCCAGATGTTGTTTTGTTGTTGTTGTTATGTGCCATCTACTCACCAATCCAGGATGTAAGATATAACTTTATGAACTTTTTTTTTTTTTAATACATATTGTTTTAGGCAGCTAAATTTCTGGTGATTTATTATGCAGCAATAGAAAACTAATACCGCTGAAATGTGAAAGGTAGTATTTAGATTGGGAAAGAATGTTTTAGGATTTTAGTGGCTGAAAACACAGGCTTTGCAGTGAGATGGACTTGGATTCTAATTTAGATTGATGACTCAGCTGGTTACTTAACCTCTCATTTTTCCTAATCAATAAAATGGACATGATCATTATTGTCCCCACTATCACCATCTTCTTCCTCTTCATCTCCCACTTCCTCCTCACTGTAATCATCATTATCATGACTCACTATCTTCTTCTTCCTCATCCTCACCACTATATCATCATCATTATCATCAACATGAACATGATATCTTCATTTCCTAGGCCTGTCATAACAAAATACCACAAAGTGGATAGCTTTAAGGAACACAAGTTTGTTGTCTCACAGTTCTGGAAGCTGGAAGTCCAAATCAGGGTTTAGGTTGTGTTGATTCCTTTGGAGGGCTCTGAGGGAGGAATTGTTCCATGCTCTTCTCCTAGCTTCTGGAGGCTCCTGGCAATCCTCAGTGTTCCTTGGCTTGTGGACATACCTTCATGTGGTGCCTTTCCCTGTGTCTCTCTCTGTCTGTCCTTCTCTTTTATAGGACACACTCAGATGAGATTAGAATCCACCTTACTCATACATGAACTCATGTTAACTTAATTAACTTAATCAATAATATCTTAAAGACATGATTTCCAAACAGGGTCACATTAAACAGGTACAGAGGATTAGAATTTCAACATATCTTTTTAGGGGACACAATTTGATTCATAAAGTCATTATCATCAGCATCCTTCCCTCATAGAGCTATTTTAAGGATTAAGTGAGCTAAGTTGATGAATGACTTCAAATAAGGGAATGGCAAGTACAGAACCAGTATTTTAACTTAGTCTGTCTGATCCCAAAGTCCCTTTTCTTTCTCAGAGCCCTTTTCTAAACTGCAATTTATATTATCCTTCTCTAATTGTTACAAGTCCACGTTTTGCAATCTGATTTTAATCCTGGCTTCAATTTGAGCAGAACAGTTAATATTTTAAGTCTCAATGCCCTATATGTAAGGTATGAAATAAAGTACATAGTGCCTAAGGTATTTGACTGCTAACCAGATGGTTGGTGGTTCAAATCCACCAGCCATTCCGTGGAAGGAAGACTGGGCAATCTACTTCCGTAAAGATTTATAGCCTCGGAAACCCAAAGGATGTTGCTATGAGTCAGAATTGACTTGCTGGCAGTGAGTTTTTATTTTATTTTATTTATTGTGATTTGGGTGAAGATTTACAGAGTGAATTCACTTTCCATACAGCAGTCCACATATACTTTGTCTCATGTCATTGACCACAGTTTACAATGCAACAGCTCCCTTCCTACTTCCTCCCCATAGTTACCTCTTCCCAGTGACCATCCCTCCATACTCTCCTGTGCCCTGAGCTGTCTCCCTGTGCATAAGCAGCCTTTCCTTCTCCCATGATTGTTCTCTTCAGGCCGTGTGGCTACTTGAGGTAAATGTTTAACTCACATGCCTGTACATTGTTTGGCTGGAAACCACAGGTGTGGGTTCAATTCCAGACCTGAAGGGCAGC
>NW_006922643.1:240456-242958 GCF_000298275.1 Orycteropus afer afer
CCTTTCTCTTCACCTTCTCCGTTTGTCCCCAGCCACCGTGCACAGTCTTTCGTGCAGTCCCTAGGTAGCAGGGTGATTTTTGGGTTAATTCTTAGGTCCTACCACCACTCGGGAATCTCCAAGCCATGTCGTCTGTGCCGTCAGGGTCGCTCAGTCTGCTGCCAGACCGCAGCTCCTTGTCTCCTTTTTTTGGTATTTTCACGCAAATTCTTCTGCTAGTTGGGGTTTAGTCCACTTTTGTATCCTTCTCTTCAAGGCTCCGGGGTCCAAGATTATTTTCTGTGTCTATGTTAATTGGTTTCCATTTTCTTTGTTGAAGAGTGTCTGTGCAGTCCTTCTGCCTAGTCCGCCATCTTGCAGGAACCTCTACTTATTTATTCCTGAGGTGTTCTAATTGTTGGCGGTGGGTTCTCAGCCTTCTACCAGTTGGGGAAAGCATATATAGATTTGTTTCATACCCCTACCACCATCATCTACAGCTTTTCAGATAAAGTATGAATTTCCCTCAGAGCTGCCCCACACACAGTGACTGTCCCAAGTCCTAGACACAGAATTTTAGTTCTACCCACAGATGCCACTGTGGATGCTCTTGTCAGGTAGATGCTGGCACATGGGCCTTTGGTCTCACTCAGCAGACCCACGCCCAGTACGAGATATTTAAAGACAGTGATTATCTATAATAGGTTTGAAAGTTATTCCAGCTCTGCCATCTAACTAGTTTATCTGAACTAAGTTTGCTTAGCAACAGCTGTAAAAGAGGTGTGATACCAGTGTGGGCTATGGTGAGAATTACACATGGTGGAATGTGTGGCACTCTTGGCATGATGTCTGTAACAGCAGACATTCAAGTCTTAGTGATTTTCTTTCCTCATTTTTCTCTTCTTTAGCAGTAATATAGGGAATATTCAATTTTTAAAAGTAATTGACGAGCTGTCATATTGAGACTACTGAAAGCTCATTTCACAAAACTGGGTGAGGCAGAATATTGTTTAGAAGAGGTAGTTCCTTAAAGTAGCAGAAACAAATACAGGTCTCTCTTCTTGTGTCTTCTCCTGGTCTCCCTGGCTTACACAAAGCCATGGCACACAATTCTTTCTGAATATAGGTTTAGCCTTCCCAAATGACCCTTGACTTTGATTCTTATCTTTGAAAATTCCTCCCTAGCATATTTAGTGACTAAATGGTTCATTTTGGGTTTGCAAGTAAAGCAACTGGCAGGGCATTTGCAAACAGATAATTATCATGAAACCTAAAATTATGATATCTTGTCATTCAAAATTGAGATCATTCAGACAAGGGGACAGTCTGGGTCATCATGGTGACTTACAAAACCCAGCAAAGTAAACACTCTCACACTTGTCAGTTTATCCACTGTTGTTCACAGCTAAATTTTTCTCACTCAAGGCAACCTTCTCACTATGTGGAGGAGGAATTTGGGACACAAAGAGTTGACTGAGTGGCTCAGCTCTTACAGGGCATGATGGCAAATATGAATTTAGTTTGAGCTTTGAGGGTACGAAACTTTTTAAGAAACACCACTCTCAAAAAGGCAGAGAAAAATATGAGCCTGAAATTTATATTAATCCATAGAGATACTACCTTGGAAACCCAAGGAGGGGTCACTAAGAGTCTGAATTGACTCTACAGTAGTGAATATGTTTATATATTATGTTTTAATAATACATAGTTATAGATATATAATACATAGTTCCTATATATATGTCTACATAGTTTCTAATACATAGAAAACTACTACAACTTAACAACAAAAAAACAAATAACCCAATCAAAAACTAGACAAAGGTCATGAACAAACACTTCACCAAAGAGGATACTGAAATGGCCACTAGACACGTGAAAAGATGCTCAATGCCATTAGTCATCAGAGAAATGCAAATCAAAACTACAATTAGATAGATACCATTTCATTCCCACTAGGATGACTAGTGAGGAAGATGAGGCAATCTACTTCCGTAGTGATACTGCCTCGGAAACCCAAGGAGGGGTTGCTATGAGTCGGGTCTGACTCGACGGCACATAACAACAACAACAACAGGATGACTAGTGGGGTGTTATATTTTATTTTATTTTTTGGATGACTGAAAAAGGACCTCTGGTGGCACTGTGGTTAACGCATTGGGCTGCTAACCAAATGGTCAGTTGTTTGAACCCACAAGCAGTTCCATGTTAGAAAGATGAGGCCATCTGCTTTTGTAAAGATTTATAGCCTTGGAAAGCCTGTGTGGGAGTTTTACTCTGTCTTACAGGGTCACTATGAGTCAGAATTGAATCGATGGCAGTGGGTAGTGAGTAGAATGACTAAGATAAAACCAAACAGACAAACAATGGAAAACAAAAAGTGTTGAAGAGGATTTAGAGAAACTGGAACCTTAATCCATTGCTAGTAGGAATGCAAAATGGTACAGTCATTGTGAAAAACAGTCTGGCAGTTCCTCAAAAAACTACAGCTAGAGTTGCCATAGGAGCTCTGGTAGCATAGTG
>NW_006922643.1:243058-246621 GCF_000298275.1 Orycteropus afer afer
CCAATGCTGCTTCTTCCTCAGGGATGTGTTCTGGGTCTGTATCCTGCTCCCTTGTTTCTACCACTTTATCCTGCTTCTTTGTGTGGACTGTGATCTTCTGTTGTTTCCAAGGCATTGTGACGTTGTTGTCTTTAGATCTCTGTTAACTGTTTGTGAACTACTTCATGAAATTTTTATGACAATTGACAGAGATGTTCCATGGGACTATGGTCCTAAGCCCTCAAACCCATCTTGTGAGGTGTCTGGTTATGTTTAAGAAGTATCTGTAACTGTGCCCTATGTGCTTCGTTATATACATGAATATATGAACACAGAGTCACACTGATGCATATACATATATAAATGTATACATCTATATATACACACACATGTACTCACATATACATACTTATGTCTGTCAGTATGTCATACTGTGGTGGCTTGTGTGTTCCTGTGAGGCTGGAGGCTATGCTATGGGTATTTCAAATACTAGCAGAGACTTATTCATTGCAAATACTTTTTTGCAACAACATAAACAGGGCTATACACATGAAAGGAGCTCTGGTGGTGTAATGTCTATGGCATCTGACTGCTAACCAGAAGGCTGGCAGTTCAAACCCATCAGCCATTCTTCAGAAGGAAGATCTACTTCCGCAGAGATACCGCCTCGGAAACTCAGGAAGGGGTCGCTATGAGTTGAATCAACTTGACAGCTGTGAGATTTATATACATGGACATTGTCAGATGGAATACACAGGAATCAGATCAACTACATCTGTGGAAAAAGGCAATGGGGAAGCTCAATAATTTTAGCCAAAACAAGACTAGGAGCTAACTGTGGAATAGATCATCAACTGCTCATATGCAAGTTCAAGTTGAAGCTGAAGACAATTAAATCAAGTCCACAAGAGCCAAAATATGACCTTGATTACATCCCCCATGAATTTAGAGACCATTTGAACAGGTTTGATGCAGTGAACACCAATGACTAAAACCAGATGAATTGTAGGATGACATCAAGAACATGAGCCATGAAGAAAGCAAAAGGTCATTAAAAAGACAGGAAGGAAGAAAAGACCAAAATGGATGTCAGAAGAGACTTTGAAACTTGCTCCTGAATGGAGAGTAGCTAAAGCAAATAGAAGAAATGACAAGCTAGAAGAGCTGAACAGATTTCAAAGAGCAGCTTGAGAAGACAAAGTCAATTATTATAATGAAATGTGCAAAGACCTGGAGTTAGAAAACCAAAAGGGAAGAACATGCTCAGCATTTCTCAAGCGGAAAAAATTGAAGAAAAAAATTCAAGCCTTGAGATGCAATACTGAAAGATTTTATGGGCAAAATATTGAATGATGCAGGAAGCATCAAAAGATGGAAGGAAAACATAGTCACTGCACAAAAAAGAACTGGTCAACATTCATCTACATCAGGAGGTGGTATACGACCAATAACCAATGTTACTGAAGGAAGAAGCTGAAGCTGCTCTGAGGGAATTGGTGAAAAACAAGGCTCCAGGAACTGATGGAATACCCATTGAGATGTTTCAACAAGCAGACACTGCGCTAGAGGCATTTACTCGTCCATGCGAAGATATTTTCAAATTTCTTCCATGACAGCTACCTGGCCAACTGACTAGAAGAGATCCATTATTTGTACCCATGCCAAAGAAAGGTGATCAAACAGAATGCAGAAATTAACAAACAATATGATTAATATCACAGAAGTAAAATTGTGCTGAAGAGAATTAAAATAACAGTTGCAGTTGTATATTGACAGGAGACTTCCAGAAATGCAAGCTGGATTCAGAAGGGACGTGAAACGAGGGTTACCATCATTGCTGATGTCAGAGGGATCTTGGCTGAAAGCAAAGAATACCAGAAAGATGTTTACTTGTGGTTTATTGACTACACAAAAGTATTTCACTGTCTGGATTATAACAAATTATAGATAACATTGAGAAGAATGGGAATTCCAGAATACTTAATTGTACTCATAAGGAACCTGTACATAGACCAGGAGGTGTTGTTTGAACAGAACAAAGGAATACTGCATGATTTAAAATCAGGAAGGCTGTGTGTCAGGGTTGTATCCGTTCAACATACTTATTCAATCCATATATTAAGCAAATAATCTGAGAAGAACATGGCATCAGGATTACAGGAAGACTTATTAACAACCTGCGATATGCAGATGACACAACCTTGCTTGCTGAAAATGACTTGAAGCACTTACTGATGGAAGAAATAAAGACTACAGTCTGCATTATAGATTATACCTCTACATAAAGAAAATGAAAATCCTCACAACTGGACTAATAAGTAGCATCATGATAAATGGAGAAAAGACTGAAGTTGTCAAAGATGTCATATTACTTGGATCCAAAATCAACGCCAATGGAAGCTGCAGTCAAGAAGTCAGACATTACAATGCACTGGGCAAATGTGCTGCAAAAGACCTCTTTAAAGTGCTGAAGACTAAGGTGCACCTAACCCAAGCCATATTTTCAATAGCCTCATATGCATATGAAAGCTGGACAAAGATGGACAATGAATAACAAAGACCAAAGAATTAACGCTTTTGAGCTGTGGTGTTGGTAAAGAATATGGAAAGTACCATGGACTGCCAGAAGAATGAACAAATCTGTCCTGGAAGAAATGCAGTTCAAATGCTCTTGGAAGTGAGAATGGTAGATTTTATTTCACCTACTTTAGTCATGTTGTCACAAGGGACCATTCACTGGAGAAGATTATCACGCTCAGTAAATTGGAGGGTCATGAAAAAGAGGAACACCCTTAACAAGATGGATTGACAGAGTGGCTGCAACGATGGGCTCAGGTATAGCAAGGATTATGAGGATGGTGCACAACTTGGCAGTGTTTTATTCATAAGGTTGCTGTAAATCAGCACCTAACAACAATATATACATACATACCTGCACATAAATTTTTTGGTTGCTGTTACTGTTACTTCAAAATTATACACGCCATAGCGATTACCAACAGTTCCCTTTTTCTTGGGTACATTTTAGTGACATAGTTTATTTCTATCAAGCTGTATACTCTTCACCCTCATTTCATGTTACTTTTCCTATCACCCAATATAACCAGTATCTACTATCTATAGAGTGACTCTACCTTTCCCCATGAATCCACCAGAACACTAATGAATATTAGTTCCATGTTCATTTACCTGTTCATGATATTTCATAAATGTGAGAACACAACATTGTATATGTGTCTGTGTTTGACTGATTTATTTCCCTCAACATTATATTCTCCAGATTCATCCATGTTCCAAGATGTTTCAGGAACTAAATTTTTTTTATTGCTGATTAGTATTTCTTTATATTTCTGTACTACATTTTACTTATTCATTCATCTACTGACAGGCACTCAGGCTGTCTCCATCTTTTTTTTTATTTTCAATTATTTTTAAAATTTTTTATTGTGATTTGGGTGAAGATTTACAGAGCAAATTCAATTTCCATACAGCAGTTTACATATACTTTGTCTTATGACATTGACCACAGTTTACCACAATGCAACAGCTCCCCTCCCACTTCCTCCCCATAGTTACCTCTTCCC
>NW_006922643.1:256082-288390 GCF_000298275.1 Orycteropus afer afer
TGGGAGAAGGAAGGGCTGCTTATGCACAGGGAAACAGCTTAGGGCGCAGGAGAGTATGGAGGGATGGACACTGGGAAGCGGTAACTATGGGGAGGAAGTGGGAGGGGAGCTGTTGCTTGTGGTTAACTGTGATCAATGACATGAGACAAAGTATATGTGAACTGGTGTATGGAAAGTGAATTTGCTTTGTAAATCTTCACCCAAATAAAAGAAATAAATAAATTAAAAAAGAAAAAAAAAGAATAAATAAGTAGCACATCACACTACTGGTCTGTCATTAGTTAAACATCCTAGAATGTATCCATGTATCTGCTGTGTTAGCCTAGGCCTTTCTGTCCTCGTATGTGTGCTTACTACTTTTACCAGTATTAAATTTCATGTTATTAACTTTACCCATGTTTAACTTTGATTTCATTTGCTAAAAAATTATAAATTTTTATTAATTATGTACTATATATTAGTTATCCTTCCTTGTTTTCTATCATCCAAAAATACATTATTTTGTGTTTTCATTCAAACAGTACTAAAAAATATTAATTAAGTACTATATATTAGTTCGGAAGGAAGATGGGGCAATGTACTTCGGTAGTGATACTGCCTCGGCAACCCAAGGAGGGGTTGCTATGAGTTGGGGCCAACTCGATAGCACATAACAACGACAACAACATATATTAGTTATCCTTCCTTGTTTTTTATCATCCAAAAGTACATTATTTTGTGTTTTCATTCAAATGGTACTAAAATATTGACAAAGAAGGGGTTACGTGTCAAGTGCTTTGCTGAAATAAAAATATCCTCTGATATTATATCTATATACCCTTTACCAGAATCACTCAGGAACCATTCCTGGCCTCCACATGGCCTGGTGTGGAACAATGTCACCATCAGTATCTTGGCTTTCTTTTAGTGTCACCCGAAATCTGGAGACCACACTTCAGTTTCACTGTTCTACAAAGAAATCTCTTTTGACATGTTTCTGTGTAAAATATATTTATTAGTAAAACAACTTTCTGCCAATAAAAAAAAATTACATGTATCATCCTGGCAGGTTTGTTGTAATTCCAGTCTGGACAGGTTCTACAATGGCTTCCTTGTCTGCTTGGGGTGGCAGACAATGTTCTGTCTCCCAGTGGTAGGCCCTGGCTGATCAAAATCAGCACACAGTGTGTTTCCTACATCAAGGGGAGTGACTAACCCACAGCCCTGTGAGCTGAAGTGGGATAGGATGCTCTACTGATTAATGAAGTAGAGCACATAGTTACAAGAGGGATGGGTGTGATGGGGTGTGATGGAGGAAGACATTTGACTGGCCAATATACTGGCTGAGCCAGCCCTGGGATTCAACTAGATGAAAGATAATACAACCAGACTATCCTCACAAGCATCCACTAATTTCATCTCTGGGCATTCCTGACAATGTGCAGTTAAAACAGCTCCAATGCTGGTGTGCTCACTACTTCATTAAGCATCTCACTTCGGATGGGGGTGAAGTGGAGAGGATAGTGGTGCAAAGGGTTAAGCATTTGACTACTAGCTAAAAGACTGCCAGTTCAAACCCACCCAGAAGAGCTTCAGAAAATAGGTGTGTTTCCAAAAGATCACAGCACTGAAAACCCTATGGCACACAGTTCTACTCTGTAACATGGTGATGCCACGAATCAGAATGAACACAATCATAATGAACAACAACAACAAAACCAGTCCATTTTGTATTGATCCCAAGACAGCCTCCCTAGGACTTTCCACTTACTGACATAAACTGGCAAGTTTCCCATGTCAGAATCTGGACATGAGAGGGAAGGGGTAGGAGACTTGGAATAGGGATATCTAAGTAGATGCACTTGAGGATTTTGAATCCTCAAGTTCTTCTGAGTCCTCCTGGTCTGCAGAAGTGGCCCATATCTCCCTTTTTGGAAGATGGAGGTCTCAGATGAGACAGGTACCTTATAAGACAATGCTTACTGTTCTCAGAGTCTACCTTTACTGGCTATAAGGCCCATAACTTGGATACAATCTCAATATAGCAAGATGAGAAAATGCTGGGTCTGCTGATGAAGAGGGATTCAATCCAAAGAAGTTACAAGACTTGCCTAATGTGTCCTGGCAGGAAAGGGAGAGTATGCCTAGGAGTGGGTCCTGAGGTGCTGGGTCAAGTGGGATGAGGTATCAAGCTAGGTAAGAGCATGTCTGTCTACATTAGGGCACTTTCCATGACACAGTTATTTATCTATCACCTGAGAAGCACTCCAGAAGCAGTTTTAATGTACTGTTCCTATGGTTCCTAGAAGTGTGGCAAAGTTCACTGTGGATAAAGTATCAAAAGGCTCAGAGACGTGAGCGTGCTAGAATAGACCTATATAAGAAGAAATGAAACCCTTATAATAAGATATATATATATATATATATCTTACACACACACACACATATATACATATATAATATATATATGTATACACATATATACATATATATATATATATACACATATATATAATATATTCTTATTACATTCTTATATAGTAAGAAACGAAACCCACCAGCTCACCGTGTTCCAAGGCAATAATGGAAGTGCTGAAGAGGGGGACATCAGTATCACTGAGAATCTCTGCTAGTACTGGTGGGAGATGCTGTTATAGAACTGGGTTCCCCAGTAACAATGGGGATAACAGGATCCTGGAAGAGCAAAAGCCATTGAGCAGCACTAAATGCCAGAAACATGATGGGTATAGTTACTGCAATAGGCAGCAAGGCCAAAATGACAGCTGAGGGATCTCTGAATTGGTGTTGCCATGGACAAGAAAGATGTGGAGCCAATAAGCAACATAGAGAACAAAATGGAAAGAGCTCAATGCTGAGATGTACTTGTCTAATGGAAAACATGCCCTTACAAAGTTTCCAGAGCTGAAGCAGTTCCCATAGCCAGAAACATTAACGGAAGGAGAGGTCAAGAGAATGGGGCAAGTATATGCAGCAGTGATTCTCTCAGTTGTTTCTGAATGGAGTTATAGTTATCTACTTGGGTGAAAGTACACTGGGGAAATAGAAGTCTTTTGGGAAGGGGTTTTGTGTGGAGGGTCTGAGATGATGCTGACCCAAATGCCTACATAGACCCATTATGGTTAAGTATTATGGGGCTCAGATAATACATGGAGTACAGACTTTGGTCCGCCTCAAAACGTGTCCAATGAGTCAAGATGCAACTGGTAGTCATTTTCCCACTTCTTGGTTGTATAATAGGAACACATATACTTAACAGTTTGTAGAATCCTAACTTTGGTCTCTGGCCTATACAGTAAGAACTATGGCAGTAGAAAAGGCTGAATGGAAGCCTCTCAACTGATCACACACCTCACCCCAGCCAATGCAGTAAATCACTTCCAAAAGGCAACAGCTGAGATTAGTGCCATCTTCAAAGACTTGATGAATTTGAAATGGCAAATATTCTGGATACATTGGTTAAACAAGGGAACCTATCACATGTATGGGCTTTAGGGGTCCCTCACTTCCAAAATAAAGGACAGGTTACTGCAACTTGCATCTTCTACTGAGAAAGAAGTACAGCACTTGGTCTGCTGCTTTGCGTTTTGGAAGAAACATTCTGCACTCAGGAATACTATAACCACCTGCAATGTAGTAATTACTTAATGTGGCTTTTCTACCCATAAGTCATTGTAAACTCAGTGGTGGAATGAGCAACTGAGGAGCTCTTGATTGTAAATATTATCCACCTGGGTTATTTCTGTTGGGCGTGGCACAATACAATGTTCTGGGAGGTTCCCACTCTCTCTCACGTGCTTAGAGTTCTGATGCTATGATTGGCTAGTTTGGCCACTCTGCCGGGCTCAAAAGGAGGCCTCCTAGAGGCAGAACTCTCTCTGACTACTGGTTGAGGAAGACATGCTGCTGAAAGAGACATGGGCTCCTAAGACACACGTTGCTGGGAAAGAGATGCAAGAGACACGCATTGCTGAGTGAGACACCGAGGGACCAGCACTGCTGGGAAAGAGACTGTGAGAGACTGCTGGCTGAGGGATGGTGCGCTGGGAGAGAGGCTGAGCATTTTTTCCTGAACTTGAATTGTAGCCTGTGGTGCTTCCCTAATAAACCTCATAATCTGTGAGCTCTGTGTGGCCACTGCAGCGAATTATCGAACCCAGGAGAGAGGTGGTGGGTGCTTTGGGAGGAACAGTTGGTGAAAGGGCTGGAGGGAGGCAGCATGTCTGCCCTTGCAGTAATAGGCCTTGTGCTATTGATGGTGATTCTGCCTTCCTCTTGTGGGGTTCTAGGAGGTCAGAATATGTGGCCTCCTCGCTGTTTTTGCACCACCCATATACTGGATGGTGTGGAAGGTCTTTTGTATAGGGCCTAGAGCAAGAAAGGGCTCTGCAGCAGGTTCAGGCCACAGTACACACAGCCAAACAACCTGGCAGGGCTTGTGGTATTGGAAATATTTGTGATGGAGAAAGATGCTGTGTTTGGTCTCTGCTCTGGCAAACTCCAACTGGAGAGTCACAGTACAGAGTCTCAGGGTTCTGAGGTATGTCTATGTCACGTGCAGATTTTTTTAGTAGACAAAAGCAGCTCCTAGCTTTTTTTTTTTTTTTCTTTTTGAGCATTTGACTATGGGACATCAAGTGACCACAAAGCCAGAGCTGCTCATCATGAGAAGGAACTCTCAGATGTACCAAGTCATAATGTCAGGTGTGTCTAGCAGCTATCTGTCATAAAATGGAAGTGACACAGCAGGATCAGGCTGCAATAGGTCTTAGAGGCCACAAATAAGTCACAAAAGGTGGCCCAAATGCCAGGACACCAAGCATTGTTCCACCCAACTCTCTCCCTTAGCTCATACCTATGGCCACTTAAAGGGCTCCCAATACTGAGCTGACAAAAGGAGGGAAAAAACCTGACCTTGACGTGAGTACAAACCAATGCGCCACAGCGTCTTCATGAGAGGTCCTGAAAGACAGCAGTGAGGGGAAACTTTCCCAACGGGCAGGACTCCAGGAAATACATTGGTAATATTGGTCATACTGCGTCTTAGTTCTCTAGTGGATGGCTTAACAAAGAGAAATTTATTCTCTTACAGTTTAGGAGGCTAAAAGTCCAAATTTAGAGTGCCAGCTCTAGGGACTGGGTGAAGGCCCCTTGACTTTGGCCTTCAGCTCTGCCTCCTGTTCCAGGCCCACTGGAGCTGGAGGCATCTCCTAACTCAGGCAGCTGCTTCCTGCTGAGGCTGACAAATCCAAGGTCAGCAGGTAAAATGGCACAACCCCAAGATCAACAGGCAACACAGCAGGCCACTGGTTCAAGTACAGGAACTGGAGGTGAAGACTCTGCCAAATGTAGGATCCAAAATGTGCCAAAAGCTACCTATATTGAAGCTTCTCCTTATATACTGGAAGCAGGTTAAATCCCGAAGGCAACTACTTAGCTGCTCTCACAGATTCCACCAGGGAGGTGATTACAATCTCATCATGGGGAATAACTATATCCAGCTGCCCAGACACTCAAACCACAGCCCAGCCAAGTTGACACACAACCTAAACTACCAAATACTCTTTCAGTGCAGAGAGAAGTGGGCCTTACAGACTTATGGGCAGAAGTGAATGGCTTAGTTGATTGGCCAAGGCCTGAAAAGAGAAAAATTGGAAGAGCAAGGACAAGGAGGTCTGGAGAGACATAGATGTGAGATCTGTGTATCACACCTTGATGCCCAGCAGAGAGAATTCACTGGAAAAAGGGCACTGAACAATCAGGTGGCAAGGATAACTTGGCCAACACATGTCAGCCTTTCTGTCCTTTGGCTTATATGATGGGTTTGTGAATGGAGTTGCCATGGGAGCAGGGATGGAGGCCATACATGGGCCCAAAAGTAGGGGCCAACTCTCACCAAAGGTGACCCAGTTACAGCCACTGCTGAATGTTGGACCTGCCAGTAACAAAGACCAATCCTGCAGCCCTGTTAAGGCCTCATCCCTCAAGGAGATCAATCAGTTACTTGTTGGCAAGTCTGGATACATTGGGACTCCTTCAGCCCTGCAATGTGAAATATTTCGCCTGATTATGATTGCCATATGTATTCCAGATATGAGTTTGTTTTTCCTGCCTGTAATGTCTCAGCCAACACCACTACTAAGGGCTCATGGAGTTGTGACCTACTGATATGGGATAGGGCATAACATCCCCTTGGATCAGAGAACCCACTCTGTAGTAAAGGATGTACAGTGGCAGGACCATGGATTCAATGGTCCTACAAAATTCCATACCATCCAAGAACTGCCAGTCTGACAGAGCTATGGAACAGCCTCTTGAAGATGGAACAGAGGTGCCAGGTTAGAGATGACATCCTGAAAGAATGTAGTATCCACTTCATGATCCAGTATATATCTTGAATTAACATTCATTAAATTGTGCTATGCACGGATCTTGGATCACCATCACTACCAACGACTCACTTGTGAAACTTGTGCTTCCTGCTCCCTCAACTTTAGACTCTTGTCTTGGATAATTGGTTGTGTTCTTGTCCATTTTCATTTCATTTCATTTCTTGAGTTCTGAGGGCCTGGTTCCCAGAAGTAAAATGTTTCTACCAAAGCACACAGAGGAGTGTCTCTAAACTAAAAACTACAGATGGTAGTTTTGAACTGGTCATTTTGAGCTCCTCATGCCAGTAAATAAACAGGCAGAGAAATGAGTTACTGTTCTGGCAGGGGTGACTGACTCTGAACATCATGAGGTGGATGCTACTACATGATGGGGATAGAAAGGTGTATGTCTGGTGACCCTATTATGTGTCTCAGCTATTCCCAAGCTCTTCTGTAACTGTAAGGAGCTCTGGGTGGTACAGTTGTTAAAGCATATGGGTGCTAACCAAAGGTCAGTGGTTTGAATCTACCGGCTGCTCTGCAGGATAAAGATGAAACATCTTTATAAAGATGTACAGCCTTGGAAACCCTATGGGGCAGTTCTACTCTTCCCTTTAGGGCTTCTATGCATCAGAATTAACTTCAGGACAGTGTTTTTATTTGTTTGCTTTTGGTAAATGCAAATGAGCAAATAGAACATCCATGACCTAGTAAAGGCAAGGTGACTAAGGGCTCAGAACTCAAGCAAAACCATCTGGAGCACCTGAACTGCGAGCCAGGAAAAGACAACCTAGAAGGGAGGAGGGACACAAAGAGCAACAGTTGAAGCCTTGGGACCCATTGGAATAGTGGAGGCTGTAGTTTGTCTGGGAAGTTGTACGGAAACTAGGATTAAAAAGTCCTGCAGAAGTTGTGTTTGGATGGAGTGGACTTCATGTGAGAAACAAGAGGATCTGAAAACTGCAAGGAGCAGATTGTGGTACATGCTATTGTTGCCACACTCAGATCCCCTTTCCCATTCAAACTCTTTTCAGCTGTTCTGGGGTATTGACTGATGATAGCTCACAGATGCTTCCTTCTCCAAAGAATTGCCCTGGGCTAAATGGGAGGGCTCTAACCTGGGGACTCTCTGTGCACCAATCCCTTGTCCTCACACATCCTCCTCAAACAATGATTAAAATATCAGATCCCTTGCTTCAAGCAGAACAAATCCCTTTAGAACATGGGATCATGTTAAAACTCATCTCTGAGTCAATGTGTTTTGCTTATCATTTTGCTCTGCTGTATCTTGCTTTTTTCACTCTCCTTCTGTAAGCAAGCCCTCAAATCAACAAGATTTCCATTTTCAGGCTTTGCTTCTAGAGAACTAATCTAAGAAAACTATGAGCAAAGACATATGACAAACTGGGGTGAACATTTACAACAAATTTCGTAGCAAAGGGCTAACTTACCTAATACGTAGAAGCTACTGAAAATGGACAAGAAAACAACCAATTATCCAACAGAAAAATGGACAAAGGATATGGAAAGACAGTTTAAAAAGAGAGATGACTCTTGAACATATAATAAAAAGATAACTCAACCTCACTCAAAATAAGTACAAACTATAATGAGATAATACTTTATGCCTATCAGATTGGCAAAGATCAAAATATTGGAGGATACATGGTGGTGTTCCTAAGAGTGTGGAAAAATAGTTACTTTCGTATACTGCGAATGGCAGTGGTGTAACTAAGGGGGTGTGGACTACAATGAGTGACACTGTTAGGGGTGACACCAAAATGACTCTCTATAAAATTTTTGTGCAGAGCTTCAGCAGAAATTTATTTTTTTAAAATAAAAATATCCCTGTAGTTAGTTATAACAACAAAAACATTTTTCAAAAGCTCAGCTTACATGTACTACTCTATCTACAAGACTAAAACTTTCTGCTAATTTACTTTTACGAACTTTCTAATGCACTCCAGTCAGAGCTGTCATTATTACCCAATAACAATCCTGCTTCAAATCACAAGGTTATATTGATTTTGCTACTGCTGACATTATATAGTTTCTGATTTTGTCAAATTTTCTAGTGTTTTCACTAAATATTGTGGTAATTTGCATTTGTGAACCTATATTAATAACTTTTTGAGAATGAAGTAGTAATTAAAGGAAAAAATAAAAGCGTTCCACTCAGTTACTAATAATACTGTAACTAATGTATTATAATTCTATAGAGAAAGATTTTACAAAAGAATTTTGTTGTTAGTATTCATACAACATTATCATTAAGGAGTTCTGGTGGCACAGTGCATAAAACATTTGGCTGCTAACCAGAAGGTTAGTAGTTCAAACCTACCAGTCACTCCATGGAAGGAAGATGGGGCAATCTACTTCCGTAAAGATTTGCAATCTCAGAAACCCAATGGGGGTCCCTATGAATTGGAACTGACTCAACAGCAGTGAGTTTTATTATTATTATTCAAATAATGTAAAAAATATTCATTTCAGCAATTTGAAATTATATTTTTATTACTGATTATAAACATTACTAAGGATTCTGTAGGTCTGGTACAGGAGGAGGCCCATGAAGGGGTTGACACCATGAGTTACTGCACTGTGTGACACCAACCCTAGTGATACCACTGGCTGATGGTATACAATTAAAAACAAATAACAACAACAAAAAATAATAAACTCACTGCTATCAAGATGATTCCAACTCATAGCAATCCCTCCCTGGGTTTCCGAGGCGGTATCTCTATGGAAGTACACTGCCTAGTCTTCCTCCCAAGGAGTGGCTGGTGGCTTTGAACCGCCAGCCTTCTGGTTAGCAGACAAATGCCTTAGGCACTATGCCAATAGTTTAAATTATTTCTGAAGAGCAATTTGGCAATGTCTGTCAAGTTAAAAAATAACACAGCCTTAGACTCAGAGATTCTACTTCTTGGAATTTATCCTAAAGGCATAAAAAAGCATGTGTAAAATAAATGGAAACAAATTAAATGTGCATCAAGAGAGCACTGGCTAAAGAAAATATGACAGAATCATGTAAGTCATGTAACAGAATACTAAGCAGCCATTAAAATAGAAGAGGCAGCTCTGTATATCCTAATATGGAACCCTCTCCTAGACATACTGCTGAGTATAAAAACCCAAGTACAAACAGTGTATACTACTTAATCATTTGGGGAGCTCTGGTGGCATAGTGCCTAAGGCATCTGACTGCTAACCAGAAGGCTGGTGGTTCAAACTCACTAGCCACTCCTCGGAAAGAAGGCTGGGCAATCTACTTCGATAGAGACACAACCTCAGAAACCCAAGGAGGGGTCATTATGAGTCAGGTCCCACTTGATGGAAGCGAGAATGAGATGTAATCATTTAGGAAAAAAGAAACAAAAAACGTGTATGCTTGTAGATGGATAGACTACCAGTAGTACTACCAGTGACACCTTCCAGGCAGGGAACTGTATGACTCAAAAAATAAGGAAGAGAGATTTCTTTTCACCAAGAATACCATTTGAATTTTGTTATCATATACATAAATTGTATACTGAATTTTTTGAAATAAAATAAAAAAGCAGTAATAGAAAATCTAGAGAAAATGAAAATTTAAAATTCCATTCCACATTTCCCCCCTTCTGATCAGAATTTTTCCATAGAATCTTTGTTCAGTAATGATAGTTGGGCACCATCCAATTCTTCTGGTCTCATTGCAAAGGAGGCCATTGTTCATGGAAGCAATTGGTGACACATCCATTTCCTCCTCCTATTTTTGACTCTCCTCCTTCCTCTGTTGTTCCAGGTGAATAAAGACCAATTACGGTGCCTTCAATATACTTTTCCACTCAAACATACAAAATATATTCCCCTCTCCCACAGCCTACTTGAATTGGTTTTTTCTTTTAGATATACTCCTCTCAGATTCTTGACCTGGAACTTTGCTTTTTTGTCATCTTGCAAATTATCTTTGCCTCTTTTCTGTGTTAGATCCTCTAGATTCTGAATTCTTTGTTTCCTCCTTCTTGGTTAACCTTCGTAACTTCCTAAGAATGGGTTCATGCACATTCAGTGAGACATCTTTTGTTACATGGAAATCTTTTCAGTCTGGAAAGTTGTGTCCTTTAATTAAGTCAAAGAATGTTTTGTATTACTGTCTTAGTACTTTCCTCCTCACTCTTTTCTCTGCTCTTTCTTCTAACGAGTCAGATGTTGAACCTCCTGGATTGATCCATTCATTTGCTTTTTTTCCTTTCTTAACTTTTGTTTACTAATTTTCTATCTCTTTGTCTTTTGGTTATCCTTTCTGGGACATTTTCTTGACTTTACCTTTCAATCCCTCTATTGAATTTTTAAAGACATAATAGTTAACGTATTTTAATTCCAAAAGCTCTTCCCCATTTTTTCTTATTTAAAAGCAGAATCTTGTCATTTCAAAGTTACATTTTGTTTCTGACCACATAAACAATTATATAATTTTTAGATTCCCCCCTCATTTCTGCACTATTCTTGTTTCATTTGTATTTACTTACTGTTTGCCTTGAGCTCTTTTAGATTAAAAGTTTTCTTCAAGTGTGTAGTCATCCTTGACTGCCTAAGGAGTTGTGTGTGCATGGATGGGAGTTATCAAGTGTTGGACTTTATAAAGGTAGATTAGGAAATAATCCCCCAAGTGTCAGTGTCTAGGCAGCACTTCTATGGGACTGTTCAGCTTCCTCATGAAAGCATCCTTGCAAGGATTCTCTTGGGTAAAGGTCTGGCTGCAGGCCTCCTAGAAGGTTGACAGAGAAAGGAGATCAGGAATTCTCACTATTCTGAATATAGATTTTTGACTCAATTCCCTTGTTTTCAATCTGCATCTTCACCTCACTCTCCTCTTTGCCCAATGTTCTCATGTGCAGTTCTTTCAAGTTCAATTTCTCTACAGAGGAAACCTCCTATCTCTCAATGGAGAGAGGAAAGGCTCATCATCTGATTGTGCCCAATGAGAGTGGAAATACCCTACACAAACATTCAAGCAGTCCCATGCCTCTGCCCTAGGCCCCATGACTGACTCAGTAGTATCTGAAGAGACTCTGGTCAGCTCTTTCAGCTCTGCTAATTCAGTTACTTCACTTTCATTGGTTGCATTCTTCAAAGTTTATAGACATTACTCACTCATCCATTGTTATCTTTTTTCATATGCTCTGACTTTGTATCTTTATAAATTATTCATTTACTTTGATTTTTGTGTGTTCTGGGGAGGGAAAAAGAACGAATACATGCATTTCATGTGTCATGTCTAACCACAAGTTTTCTGGACAGACTTCTGATACAATGACAGACTTCAGGAACACTGAATTTGGGAGACCTGGGTTCTAAGTTGTGACACTAAATTATCTCCAGAACCTTGATGAGGTAACTTTTCTCATCTGTAAAGGAGAAGTGATCATGAGTGTTTTTCCCAGCACTATGGCCCCCTTTGGGTGGGGCAGCACCTGCCTAAACACATGGCTGGGACTTCAGAACAAAGGCTACTATAAAAGGAACCAGAAGACAAAGTCTGAGTTTTTTAAAATTCAGTTTTAGATCTATCACCAGAGGCGGGATGACAAATGTGAGAGTCAATAAAGGGACTTACGTGAAAGGGTTTTATAAGCTTCAAATCACCTGTTAGATAAAGGCATTACTCCCCCCACCCCCTGCCCCCTGTTTGGCAGTCACTTCCTGCTGCCTGTGACAACTTACCTTTACTTCCTTTTCAATATAGTCGTTCAGCAGTATGTCTGGCTCGACTCGGTCAGGCAATGACAGCACCACAGTATGCAGAGGGCGCCTCTCTGTCACCTTCTCATGGGCTTTCTTATCTCTACTTTTTTCACCTTTTAGGAATACGCGTTTAAATGGCGACACAATTCCAGGCTGCAGGCAAAAATGGCAATGATTGGATTTCAATATTTACAAATTCTTTTTGCTATGGTGACATCTGACTGCTAACCAGAAGGTCAGAGGTTCAAACCCACCAGCTGCTCCACAGAAGGAAGATGGGAAATCTACTGCCGTAAAGATTTATAGCCTCAGAAACCCAATGGGGGTTGCTACAAGTTGGAAACGACTTGATGGCAGTGATTTTTTTTTTTTTTAATGGTGAAGAAGATGACAAGCCAAAACCACTGCCATGGTGTCTCAATACAAATAGGAATTGCTGGGCTGTTGAAAAAGGATCAAGAATATAGAAGCAGCTATGTAAGAGGGACCCTGGTTCCAATGGGAAACAGCACGCAGGAATGGACAAAGACCACAGCTGGGGCTGCCTATGCTGCCCTCTGGCGGTGAAAATCCTGAATCTTCCCCTGTTCATACAACAGTTAGGAAGTCAAGGGCCAGCTTTCCTCAAGGTGTTGGTCAAGTTAGTTGGTGAGAGGACAGAAAAGTCTTCCCCTGGAACACAAAAAATTAAACATGTACTCCAACTTTTGCTGACCCTGGTAGGTTACTACCTTTATAGGGAACTCTGAGAAGGTAAGTGTGGAGTATGGCCCACTGCTGGCATCAACAATGAACACATCTCAGACCACTGGCCAAAGTCACACTTCTTCCTTTCTTCTGTAGTGACCTTCCTGACTGAAGCACACACTTGCCTCCCAGGAGGGAAGGGAATGCATAAAAAGCCTGAGAGTTCACAGAACATACACTTATGACAGTCAAATGCCAATGCAAACCAACAGGCCTACAGAAGGCAAGCCTCAGTCAGCACAATGTGAGAGAGAGAATGAAAGAAAACCTTATCGATGAATTCCTAAGAAATGGCCTGGTACTTCCTGCTCAGTAACTCTATAAAGAAAATGTCAAACCAAAAGGAAAATTTTGTGCCATTTGCAGACTCAAATCTATTAGCAATTTGATCTCATCTGACCAGGGACAAACAATTGTACTGAGGTCATTGGATACCTGCATGCAAAAAACAAAACAAAAAAAAATGTGAGTGAAGCACTGCCCTTACTCTCCTCAGTTTCCAATGCAATCCAGAGATACCTAAAACCAGAGTGAACAAGACACAGATGTGCAATTAAATGCAAGACTACAAAATCCAAAGTATTAATACCTATGAACGTGAGAAATTATGGTCTCACACTTTCCTGTGATCCTCAACTGAGGCTGGTCAGGGAAGGACAGAACAAAGCTGCCTTCTACAGCTGGCCCAGAGAATAGAGCACCCAGCCTCAAGGCAGCAGGTCAGACTCAAGACACCCCTCACCCCACCCCCTATCACCAGACATGTATTAAAGTCCTCACTTTGGTTTCTCCTCTGCACATGGGAAATTCTACCAAAGACCTAGTCTGACAGCTCTGAAATCTGCTAGGATATATCCCTTCATGTGGTTCCCCACAGCAGAGCATTTCATGTCCATATCATGGGGCTTCTACCTCTGTAGCCCAGACCCTGGGCACATCCTACCCTTCCCGCTTTCACCACCACATCCATATTCAGTCCCTCAAACACTTCCTGCTGAGGGAATGGGGGAAAGAGAAGCAGACTTGGCATGGGTTGGTCACTATCGGAGCCGGATGGTGAGTAAGTGGAGCTTCATTAACTTGTCTTTCTACTTTGGTTTTGATTTGAAATTCTAACACAAACTCTTTTTTAAAAAACACATTTTACTGAAATATAATTTATGTACAGTGAAATACACAAAACTAAAGTGACATGAGTCAATGCATTTTTTCTTTTCAATGCAAAGTTTTTTTTAAAAGGGTCAATAAAAGTCCTGTCTACAGTTGGTTACACTTAAGCTGAGGCAAGCTATATCAAACCCTGTCACAGATGATGTCACAGTTGATTCTGACTCATGCCGTAAGAGCATCAAAAGTTAAACAATACGAGATCCAATACCATTAGAATCACTCACTCACTCAACTGCCATTGAGTCGCTCCTGACTCACAGCGACCCCTCCTTGGGTTTCCCACGTGGTATTCTCTACAGAAATAGATTGCCTAATCTTCCTTCCGAGGAGTGGCTGGTGGGTTTGTACCGCCAGCCTTCTGGTTAGCAGTCAAATGCCTTAGGCACTACGCCACCAGAGCTCCCACCATTAGAATATGACCTTCATAAAGTTCAATATCAGACTGGCTGTAGAATGGTCAATACGGTTCCCCTGGCCTATGCCCCCAACCATGAGGTTTCAGTTTCCTTAATCCTACCACTAGCTGTGAGCCCAGGATGATTTAGGATAAATGGCAGGAGTGAGAGGTACACAGGGAGAAGCCCAAAAGTGCAAAAGTGGGACCAGTTGGCTAGAGTGGGAGTTCACAGAGTGGAATGATGGGAAATGATAACCAACAATTTGCTAGGCAACCACTGGTGATAAACTATAAATTGAATTTAACCTTCACAATTCAGTAATTTAATCCTGTTGTTGTTGTTGTTATTTGCCATTGAGTGGGCCCCGACTCATAACGACCCCTCCTTGGGTTTCCGAGGCAGTATCACTACGGAAGTAGGATTGCCCAACTTAATCCTAGTCATGTAAAAGTCATGTTTCCTCAGTGCCCTGCTGAAAATAGACAGTTCCTACTCACTTGCAATTCCTATTTTGGCTGGCAGATTGCCACAAGATCACTCTTTAAACATGTTATTTTGATCTTTCGATTATTTGTGCATAGATATTTTTCTAGTTCCTATTAAGTGCAAGGCACTGTCCTAGAGGCTGTGGAGAGACAAATGTAGATATATAATATGATCCTTCCTCTTAAGAAGCTTTTTCCACAGACAGACAATATTAAATTGGCCAGAGGTAAAAATCTGTCCCTAACCCACTTCAAACTGGCACCTCCACAAAGCTCACTTCCTTTCAATAACAACCAGTTATGGGACAGACAGTAACTGGTTTCTGACTCCAAAAGTGCACTGAAACAGTTCAGCACTGTTTGCTCTGACTGAAGCTGCTTGTTTAGCTATATGGAATAACTAAGAATTGCCAAGATGAACTTCTAACCAAGATGCCCATCCAAATGAAGAAGTCAACACACTGCATACAATTGACATTGATATTTTAATTTTAATTTTCATGTACATATCACGAAATCCTGGTCTGCACATAAAATCACAGCCAGTGTTGGGAAAGACACTACCATCTAGGTCTGTAATCTCCTTGCCATGACAGGAAGCTAGATAATCACTAAAGACTATCCTTACTCTTAAAGGGTGAGCTCTTCCCTATTTAAGCCCAAATCTCGAGAACTAAGATTTTCTTCTTCTTTGTAACCCTAGCAACTACCACAGGGTCTGGCATACAGCTGGAGGACAATATATGCTGATTAATGAGAGCTTAATGAAACAAATGCAAGCTGGATTCAGAAGAGGCCATGGAACAAGGAATATCATCATATTTTGGCTCAAAGCAAAGAATACCAGAAAGATGTCTACTTGTGTTTTATTGACTATGCAAAAGGATTTGACTGTGTGGATCATGACAAATTATGGATAACACTGAGAAGAACAGGAATTCCAGAACACTTAATTACGCTCATGAGGAACCTATACATAGACCAGAAGGCTGTCGTTCAAACAGAACAAAGGGATGCTGCATGGTTTAAAATCAGGAATGGTATGTGTCAGAGTTGTTATCACTTCATCATACGTACTCCATCTGTAGGCTGAGCAAATAATCCGAGAACTTGGACTATGTGAAGAAGAATGCGGCATCATGATTACAGGAAGATTTGTTAACAACCTGCGATATGCAGACAACACAACCTTCCTTGCTGAAAATGAAGATGACATGAAGCACATACTGATGAAGATTAAAGACCAAAGTCTGCAGTATGGATTATACCTCAACACAAAGAAAATGAAAATCTTCACAACTGGACCAATGAGCAGCATCATGATAAATAGAGAAAACATTGAAGTTACCCAAGATTTCATATTACTTGGTTCCATAATCAATACCAATGGAAGCAACAGTCAAGAAATCAGACGTCGCAATGCACTGGGCAAATCTGCTGCCAAAGACTTCTTTAAAGTGCTGAAGAGCAAAGATGTCTCTTTAAAGACCTAACTCAAGCCATGGTAGTTTCAATCATCTCAAATGCATGTGAGAGCTAGACAATGAATTAGGGAAGACCGAAGAAGAGTTAATACTTTTGTGGTGTTGGTGAAGTACCATGGACTGCCAGAACTAACAAATCTATCCTGGAAGACGTCCAGCTGGAATTCTCCTTGGAGGTGAGAATGGCCAGACTTTCTCTTACCTACTTTGCTCATGCTGTCAGCAGAGACCATTCCCAGAAGAAAGATAACATGCTCGGTAAAGTGGAGGGTCAGCAAAAAAGGGAAAGGCCCTCAATGAGATGGACTGACAGTGGCTGCGATGATGAGCTCAGGTATAGCAAGGATTGTGAGACTGGCACAGGACTGGGCAGTGTTTCCTTCTGTTGTACACAGGGTGACTATGAGTTTGAGCCAACTCAACAGCATCTAACAACAACAATGCAATGACAAAAATAACCAGAGTTATTTAGGGCTTACTGTGTGCCAGGCATTAAGAAGGTGCTGTGAATGAATGAGATTCAGTTCCTTCTCTTAAGGAAGGAGAAATAAACGCATGTCAGTGCTTAAGAACAGTAAGATGTCTCAAAGTTGTATTTTAGTGCATAACTGATCTCTTTTTTTTTTTTTTTTAAGGTGCTGCCCTAATCAACAAATAGACTATAAAGACATCGGGTGATACGTGACACCAACCCTCTAAATTGTATTTCCAAAGCAATTTCAAGAGATGAACTGCTCTGGTTCATTCAGGCCTCTAATTTACTGCATTTTAACAGACTTCTTAGAAACTTTGCATGGCAGTACTTGGAAGCAGAGCCATGTCCTCTGTCCCTCGTCCTAAGCCTTGACTATAGCAGGCACCACATATTTTTATTTTTATTTTTTTGATGTCTCAAATAATTTCATTAGTGGATAAGCCTTCTTGGAAAGCAGAGTGTTGAAATGACTCAGTAAAGCAACACATGCAAGTAAATTCCTTATAATTCTCCTCTGCTACTCAGAGCACAATTGCTCACAATTCTGTGCAGAATGTAGTTGTTTCCAATCCACAGATGATGAAAACAGGTATTTTACAGGCTGAGGCTCCCAGTCTAGCTTACAGTGTTGATAGCCAGAAAATAATGCACCTGTGCGTGTGGCAGGGTTGGGAGGGGGAGATGGAAGGTTTGGGTGGAGGTCTTCCAGCTTTTCCAGAAATACAAGAGGGCATCTCAGAGTTTTGGAACTGATGTTGCTTTTGAACATGAAAATTTAAAGGGAAGTTTTGGTAAAAAGATATATACCTAAGAAGTAATTAAGAATATTCTGACACAGAGAATCAGAATTTTAGTAAATTATGGTTGGCTGGAAGACCGTACAGAACAATTAGCAGAGTCTAAGAAGTAGTTTTATCCCAGCATTCATTCTTCTGCAAACAAGTAATTTTCACTGAGCAATCATATTCACTGAGCCAACATGATCTTACAATCTGAGCCTGGAGACGGGACTGGTTTGGACTCCCAGAGGGTACATGGAGTTGAGTAATTAATTCTTCTTCCCTGGCACTGGAATTTGGGGTTCAATTGTGCCTACATCTCATGAAGAAGATGTGGCCACAAAGGCTGAATGAACTGCCCTAGAGTCTAGTTAGTTGAGGGCCAGGACAGCGTACAATTCACTACTCTTCTTTACAGTACCTGGCAGACTCCTCGTTCACTGTAAGAAAATTTCTAGACAAGCTCTGCAAAGATTACTAGATTTGTTACAATATTTTCTGTCCTAACCTGAAACAATTTTTCCAGTAGAAATCTAAAATGCAGTTCTTGGTTAGGAGCCCTGGTGGAACAGTGGTTAAAGTGCTTTGGTTCCATCCAAAGGAACAGTGAATGGAACCCAACAGCCGCTCCATAGGAGAAAGATATTGTAGTTCTTAGTTAAAAAGGACAAAAAGCACAAAGCTGGCCATTTTAGAATTTAACTAAAGAGCACTTTTCACAGAGCTGGCAGGTTGACCTTGCTAGTCTGAATGCGACCTGTCTCTGAGTAACTCAGTCTACTAAACAAATTCTTCAAAGACTAATTTCTTAAGTCAGACTATCCATTTACTAATTTAGCATGTGATATGCATCAGCTAAAAGAAACAGGGCAACTGGACTCATGAGACAGTGAGCTGCTACATGGTGATCTACATAAATGATAAAGCTGTATCAGCTGAGGCCCTACTTGTAAAATACAGAGCTCAGTACTGCTCTGAAGGAAGTTCTAAGACATCTAAGGAGGGAAAAAAAAGACATATTGAGTATTGAAAACAGAGATACACTGATTATCTAGTGCATCTTGGGAATCATGTTTAAGCATTTTCATAGACGTTCTTATTTAATCCTGAGTAAGAGCACCTCAAATTAATTTAGGACACCCAACATGAGATGGTAGCTATGCTAAGGTCTGAGGCCAAAACTCCATTTTGGATCAAAAAATAACCTCTGCATCAGAAATGCAGCCTGTCATTCCTGTAACTCTCTCCTGTACTGTGAGAAAATTACTTGGTAAACAATTTCAGAGAACAATGTAATTTTACTTCCTGCTTTGGAAGCTGGGTCTAAAAACAATTCTCAGAACAGATGCTTACTCAAAATAACCTTTAGAATTACACATGTCTGCCTGCAGTCACACAATGAGGGTCTCACATTGTTTCAAAGTCAAATGTGCACAATTTAATGATTACTTTGTAACTTAAATTTTTTTCTTTTTAGAAATGTATGTAATCTCCTACCAATCAGATGTACCCTCATCCAACTTTCTAACCATGACCTAAATGTCAACCAATCATTGAATTTTTACTGAAATTCCTTGTATTTTCTTACAAAAACTCCCTAAACTGTGTCCTCCTTGGATCACCTAATCCAGAATCCTCTGGACCTTGTGATTCCCAATTGGCAAACTGCCTTGCCTCTCAATCAATAAAAGCTCTTTACTTTTAATTTCAACCAGACTCTGCTATTTTGCTCTATGAGAATCCTTATGATAAACTGCAAGGTAGTTTTTCACAGATAGAAACCTAATTAATAACACAAGACTGCCTTGAAACAACAATTTTTTCTTCTTAAAATTTTTATTGTGATTTGAGTGAAAGTTTACAGAGCAAATTTATCTTCCATACAGCAGTTCATACACATTTTTTGTTTCATGACACTGACTGCAATTACCCACAATGTAACAGCTCTCTTCCCACTTCCTCCCTGTGGTTACCACTTCCCTGTCTTTCCCTCCCAAGCACTCCTTCCCCCGCCCAGCGAGCTGTCTCCCTGTGCATACACAGCCCTTCTATTCTCCCAAGATTGCTCTCTCCAAGGAGTGTATCCACCTAATGTAAAAGTTCAGCTCATATGCCTGTCTTCTGTTTGGACAGAAGCCACTGGAGTGAGTTCAATTCTAGACCAGAAGGGTTACTAGGGGCCATAGTCTCAGGCGTCTCACCAGGCTCTATCAGACCAGCAATACTGGTCTTTTTTTTTAAATTATTTTGAGTTTTGTTCCACACTGTTCTCACACTCTATCTAGAATGTCCTGCACCGATCCCCTCGAAGTGGCTGACAGTGGTAGCCAGGCACCATCTAGTTCTTCTGGTCTTATGGGTATTGTGGTAGTTATATTTGTGTGTCAACTTGGCTGGGCCTGGTTGAGTGGCTGGGCCGCTGGTGGTAGTTATTCCCCATGATGAGACTGGCAATCAGCTCCATGGTAGAATCTACCACAAGCAGCTGAGTAGCTGCCTTTGGGATGTGGTCTGCTTCCTGTATGTTAGAAGAAGATTTGAGAATGGTCTCTACCATATGGCACGTTTGGACCTTGCATGTGGCTGTGTCGTTGCTCAGCAGCATGCCATGCTCTGTCGACCTTGGGACTTACAATGGACTTAAGTTAACAGCCTGCCGTGTGGTTTGGTAACATCGGGACTGTGTCTTTTTACTTGTCAACCTTGGGGCTTCTCAGCCTCAGCAGCCAGCAGCTGTCTGAGTGAAGAAATGCCTCTAGCTCCATTGGGCCAGAAGCAGGAGGCGGAGCTGGACCTCAAGGCTGAGGGGCTTTCATCCAGCACCTAGGGCCTGGCACTTTGAATATGGACTTAAAGCCTCCAAATTGTAAGAATAAACTCCTGTTTGTTAAAGCCATCCCATTTGTGGTATATTCTTGTCAGAGCAGCACTAGGTAACCTCTGGTAGCATAGTGGCTAAGACACTTGCCTGCTAACCAGGCAGCTGGCGATTCAAACCCACCAGCCACTCCTCGGAAGGAAGGTTGGGCAATCCTACTTCCATAGTGATACTGCCTCGGAAACCCAAGGAGGGGTCGCTATGAGTTGGGGCTGACTCGATGGCACATAACAACAACAAACCAGTCCCTTGGACTAACTGTTTCCATGCATCTTTGGTTTTCTGAAACAATTTTTAAAGTAAAAAGACCTAGGTGGGTGTCCTTACACTTAACACCAGCAAATGCTTAATAAGCACTTACTATGCACCAAGCACAGGGACTTCAAGAGTGAAAAACCATTGACCCTGGCCTAAGGGACATACAATCTAAAGGACAAGAAGGGATGAGTGAGAATGAGTTCAAAAGGTATCACAAGCAGTCTGGGGGGTGCTGGTGGGGTGTCAGAGACTTCTCAGAGATGGCCCAGTTTCCATGGAAATCTGAGATAAAGAGTAAGTTACAGTTCTGTCCAGCTGTAGGACTGTCAGAGGTATGCCTGCCACCCTCACAATCCACACACCACACACTTCCCCAGTAGATAGTAAAGGCATGCTAAGTAACTCCATGATGAAGACCTCCCTTCAGCTTTCACCCACATTGCAACATCACTGATTGTAATTTCCACCAACACCCAGCACTGACTGCACTGCAAGTACTCAGAAATATGAAACTGCCTGCTTCCTCAGGCATGACAGAGGCTCAATAACAAACTCGATGAGGTCCTAGCCCACAGGCCTCACCGGGACAGTTCATCCCCCCTCCCAGGACTTGGCACCCCCTGATGTGAGCCTGAAGCACACATCATATCCCACTGCTGTACAATGACAGCCACAGAGGCATTTCAGTCTCCCCAGGAAGCCCATCTCCAAACCAGGGGGATAGAACGGACCACTGTGAACTAGAGATCTTGTGCACAAGACATCATGGGTAGAATTCTGGGCATGAGTCTTTCTAAATGTGCACTCTCTCTTGACCTTTTCCCTAAATAATTTTTCAACTCAGATCCTGAATACCAACTGCCTAAAAATTCACATGAAAATTACTTTTCCCTGGAAGACATAAAACCTATTGCTTTTTATGCCTTCAGTTAAAATGGACAAATGTAACAATCTATCAACTCTACTTGGACAGGGAGTTTTTCCACCTCCATGGACAAGCCAGAAAGCCAGAGAATTACATCTTTCCAAAGCAGTGGGTCACAATACGCAAGTACTCTGGCAAACAGCCATGATCTACCCATGAGGAACCCAAACAATCCTTCCAGACGGCAGTTAGCATACTGGGTTTGAACCTACCTCATTCTCCATGGAGTACCCAGTCTCAAAGTCTCTTTCAGGAAGAATTTCCTTCAAGGAATTCTGGTTTCTTCCACTCTGTCAATAGCTACTGTGAAAAATATGGTTAGATGTTAGCCTTCCCTCTGAAGAAAACTATGTGGGTGAGCAGGAAGGCAAGAAACCACAGCTTCCTTCTGCAAAGCTCAGTGGTGACTACTATGCAACTATAAAGAATAATGAAGAGTCTGCAAAACATCTTTCAACATGGATGAATCAGGGGGACACTGTGCTGCGTGAAATAAGTCAATCACAAAAGGACAAATATTGTATGGTCCCACTCTCATAAAAAGTATATAAGAATAGATATACACACAGAGAGCAAAGTTCTTTGATGGTTACCAAGGATGTAAAGGAAAGGGAGGGGGAATAATTTTCTAATAGTAAGACACTTGTTAGTTTTGGTGATGGGAAAGGCAATCCCAAATATGGATGAAATCAGCACAACCTGACCAAGGTAAGTAAAAACACTAAGAAGTATATGAGAAAAAGGAACAACTGCAATAAATGCTGTAACATATACAAATTTACAACAATAGTAAAAACAACCAAAAAACACATGTATGGTGACACATGTAGATATGGATGCATACATGTATATAGAAGGCATATGCAAGTGAATGTAAGTGCCTGTGTAAGTATATCTGTAGGCAAATGTATATACATGTTTTTGTGTGCTGCATATATATCCACACATATAGTTACAGAGGTTTCCTAAACATATCCAAACAACTCACAGGATCGGTTTACTGGGTCAAAAGGCTTGGGACCACAGTCTCAGGGGGCAATTTAGTTAATTGACATAACATAGTTCACAAAGATAATGTTCCATATATCCTAGTTTGGTGAATAGCCTATAGTGTTTTAAAAGCTTGCAAGCAGCCATCTAAGATACAAGTATTGGTTCTACATAAATGAAATAAAAGTAAATTACGAAAATAAAAGTTTCAAAGAAGAAACCAGTCCACAAAGCCAACAGCCCACACAAACCCTAGCTTCTTCTTACTGGAGATAAGAACTAGATGGTGCTCAGCTACCACTACTGACTGTTCTGACCAGGATACAACAGAAGATCCTACATATAATGGGAGAAAATGTAGAACAAAGCTCAAGTTCCTATAAAAAGCCAGACCTACTGGACAGATAGAGATATAGGAATTCCTGAGACTATCACCCTAAGATATGCTTTGAGACTAGAATTAAATCTATTCGTGCAGGTCACCTTTCAGCCAAACAACAGATTGACTTATAAAGATAGTATCATCATTGAGTAATGTGCTTCCTTAAACAACTAATTACATCTCACACACACACACACACACACACACAAACCCAAATACACTGCCAAGTCGATTCCAACTCAGACACCCTTACTGGGTATCCAAGGCCGTGGATCTTTATGGAAGCAGTCTTCCTCATCTTTCTTCTACAGAGCAGCTGGTGAGTTCAAACTACTGATCTTTTGGTTAGCAGGTACCTTAACCACTACACCATCAGAGCTCCTTATAATGAGACCCAACAGTCAACATTTATCTAAAATCAAAGATGAAAGGGCAAGGGGGAAAGAGGAGCTAGATTAATGGAAACAGAACAAACAGAAAGCAAATAATGAAAATGCTGACACAGTGCAAAAATCATAACCAATGGCACAGAACAATCTGCATAAAAATTGTTAAAGGATAATCTAATATGCTATGGCAACTTTTGTCTAAAACACAGTATTATTTATTTATTTTTAAATTGTGATTTGGGTGAAAGTTTACAGAGCAAATTTATTTTCCATACAGCAGTTCATACACATTTTGTTTCATGACATTGACTGCAATTACCCACAATGTAACAGCTCTCTTCCCACTTCCTCCCTATAGTTACCTCTTCCCTGTGTCCTTCCCTCCCATGGACTCCCACTCCCCAAGCTGTCTCCCTATGAAACACTTCCCTTCTGTTCTCCCATGATTGATTGCTGCCAGTAGTGCACCTACCTTATGTAAATGTTCACCCCATATGCCTGTCTATTGTTTGGCTGGAAGCCACAAGAGTAGTTCAATTCCAGACCTAAAGGGTAACTAGGGGTCACAGTCTCAGGGGTCTATCAGACCAACAAACCTGGTCTTTTTTTTTTTTTTTTCCAAAATGATTTTGAGTAAAATACAATATTATTTTAAAAATTAAAATAACCATATAAGCAAAAAGCAAATATGTAAAATGAAATAAATAAATAAAATGCTTAATTTCTTTTATAGTCAAACAACAACAACAAAAACCCACCAGGGGAGATGTTTATAATTTAAAACAAGTTTAAGAAGTAGGTAGCTTCATGAAACCATTGCCAAAACACAAACAGGCTATGTGTACATGAAAGAAATACCTTTTTCATCTTGACTTCAGTGTGCTGAGCCCCACAGGGGGCCTTACTGGTTTCTGACTAACACTATATAATCAACTGCAGAAAAGTTATTGTGGGACTGTAACTATTCTGCAAATTCAAATACCAAAGAAAGAAAAAAAAAAGCCACTGTTCAAAACTAGGCATTTTGTGCCATATGAGACTATGCTGGTGATATTGACTTGGCTCAGCTCAGGGGAAGAGGAGGTAGAGAGGATATGAATAAGCATCTCAGAGTTTAAGGAGACACAGTTTTTGCTCTAAGGCAGAGTCAGTCCTGGGCACGAGGCCTTTACCAGAGCTACTGCATTTTCAGGTGGGGCTTCAGCAAAGTGCAACTTGTTCTAAAATCCTCATCTGATAGGTAACCACTATCTGCTTCCATAAATCTTGAGTTTAAGTTACAATGTTGAAACTAAATATTTGTGTACCCCAACAAACCAGTTTTCACTTCTCTGGACTTAAATTAACTAATCTATAAAAGGAGACAGTGGGATTTGTTGCTAGTTGCACTATGGAAAATTACTTCATATAGCTCTTCTCGCCATGGTTTTTGTGACTCCCACCAGATTAATGGGGGGAACTATGTAAATGTGAGGTGCTTGTTGCCCACCAAGGGGATTGGTTAGATTGTTAATAATGTAAATAAGGTACATGGTGCCCTTGTGGGGGGTGGGACTGAGCAAATAAGGTGTATGGAACCTTCACATGGGGATTGGTCAGTATGCCATTCTGCTAGGCTTAAATGAGTCATTCCAGAGGCTGACCTTGCTGCCATCAGAGAGAACAGCTGGGAGGGGAGCTCATCCTTGGACCCAAGATCCCTGTACAGAGATGGCAGAGAGACAGTGGTAGTAGAGGCAGTAGAACCATGAGACTGGAATGAGACAGAGCAGCGGGCTTGCAGGCCCATCGTGAGAGGTGAGTGCTTTTGTGCTCGAGGCTTGTTAGTGGAGTGGGGTGCCTCTTTAGGCACCTATTGGCAAAGGTAAAAGAGCACTTACTGTAACACAAGCAGAGCAGAGGCCAACACTAGAGAGCAGTTGCCTGTGGCATGGCTAAGAAGAAGCTATCTTGAGTTGTTTTCTGATCCTGAATTGTAATCTGTTACTTCCCTAATAATCCCTGTAATCTGTGAGTTCTGTGTGGCCACTGCAACGAATTATTGAACCTAGCAGAGAAGCAGAGAGTGACAAGGGAGAAATGGCTGGTATCAGAATTGGTTTAAAAAAAAAAAGGGTTAGAGGGTGGCAGCATGTCTGCCTTCCATCTCCCAGGAATTAGCCTTGGGCTGATACTACTGATGGTAATTCTGTCTCCCCCTTCTGAAGTTAGAAGAGGTCAGATACCACCCACAGTCCCTCTTTGCGCTAGTGAACACCCTTATGACTCTATGAATATTCTAAAATGTGTTGAGAATAGAAGGAGTTGCTTAATTAAATGTTCTGGCTAATTTAGAGTCACAGCAAGCAAGCTCCAAGCTCTAAGCTGTTGTGGAGTCAGAACTCAGCAACCTCTCCTTGGGTTTCCCAGGCGGTATCACTACGGAAATAAGACTGCCCAATCTTCCTTCCAAATCAAAACAATTACATCAACTCTGCAACACATGGAATTGCCGCCATATCTTTAGTCTGGAAGCTCCTCTAAAATCTGTAAAGCATCATAGCAACACTGTCAGCCTCTACTGAAAGATGGGTGGTGGCTATATGTATGAGGTGCATTGGCTGGGAACTGAACCAGTGTCTCTCACATGGAAATGAGAATTCTACCAATGAAACACCACTGCCCCATCACGCACTGCACTAGTATTCTAATTGTAAAATACTGTTACGTGAATTTACCATATTTTTATAACCTCTATTATTCATTTAACCATTTTATTTCACTGATCTCTACCAGCAGTGATGATGACAATAATGAAAATGGCAGCAAACATCTTACTATGGTGGCAGGATGCTAAATGGTTCCACATCTGTAACTTGGTAAATCCTTACTTCAAACCCAGGAGGTAAGAATGTCCAGTTTACAGGTAAAGATCACTTTGTGTCAGGTATCAACTGCACATTAATTTCTCTGTGTTTCAGTCTACTCACCTATAAAGTGGTGTGGCCCACATCCCTCTAAACCCATCCTTATGCATCTGATAATGTGCTCAGAACCCAGGTCACTGAGAAGCTCTTGGCCTCATCCAGCCCAGAACTGAGGCCTAGCTCAAGAATTTCTGGGACTTGATGACTCTAATGTCTTTGAAAGACATTCCTCTACCATTTTCAACTTTGGGACTCAGTTCTGGTTTATTCAAGTGGCTTTAGAAATAGGGGCCAGTTTGTAAAATGGAAATTTAGCTTAAAGGCTGTGTGATATACAGAATTAAGTATAACATAGCAAAATTATCTTTCAATGCATTTAAATTTAACACAGAAATGCAACAAATCTCAGGCATTATTTCATCATCATTTCATATTTCAGTATCAAGCTCTAAAAGATAAGGGCTCTTGTAAAACACATACCCATGATAGCACTGTCAATGAGATATATTAAATAACAATCATCTTACTTTGATTATAGGGTTTTTCTTATCCATGAAAACCAAATATTAACCAGAAAAATTCCTGACCAAATCCTGCCAGTGCCTTTTTTTTTTTTTTTCATTCAAAATTGCTATCTTTTCTTTCCTGTTTGAAGCCAAGTTTTCTTAAATTTGAACAGATATCATGGAAAGGAGATTGGGCAATCTACTTCCATAGTGATTGCTGTTGTTATGTGTCGGACCTGACTCATAGTGGCCCCTCCTTGGGTTTCCGAGGCAGTATCATCACATAAGTAGATTGTCCAACCTTCCTTCTGAGGAGTGGTTGGTAGGTTTGAACCGCCAGCCTTCTGGTTAGCAGTAAAGTGCCTTAGGCACTATGGCACCAGAGCTCCTACTATCTCAGAAACCCAAGGAGGGGTTGCTATGAGTCAATCCAACTCGACAGCAGTGAGTTTAGAGTTTGTCATGGCTACAGGTGGGCAGAGGACCAGAGACCACCTTCTGACTAGGTATCAGTTTATCTCAGCAAAACTGGGAAGTCAGGGTTCAATCAATCATGGTAAGATAAGCCAATGATGGATTTTCTACTCTTCTTAATTCTCTCAATATAAGCTTCATTATAACTGACCTACTTCCAGCCATTTGCTTTTTTAGGGAATCCAAATGGTCTCCCTACATGCATACAGAAAAACTATATGCATACAGAATAAACCTTACATTTCAATTTGTGTTCATTATTTTTAACAGATTACACCTTAAAAATGGACTGATTTCTCAATATCATCAAATATTTAATCAGTGTTCAAATTTCCCTCCAATAGTTTTTTTTTCTGTTTTGTTTTTGTTTGTTCAAATCAAAATCCATAAAAGGTCCACACAGTACATTAGGCTGATGTGATTCTTAAGTCTCTCCCACAGTATTCTCCCCTACCCCAAAAAATACATTTTTTTAAACAAATAGGACGGTTTGTTCTGTAGACTCTTCCACTTCCTGGATCATGCTGGCTAT
This sequence comes from Orycteropus afer afer, assembly GCF_000298275.1. NCBI lineage: Eukaryota > Metazoa > Chordata > Mammalia > Tubulidentata > Orycteropodidae > Orycteropus > Orycteropus afer. The sequence goes on from NW_006922643.1 coordinate 283,959, forward strand.
ATTTTGTGCTGTCATTTAACATGTTTCTCTGTTCTGTATTTCATGTAATGGGGAAATTAGATCTTGAGGTCTCTCTTTTTTGTGATGTCATCTATCACTGACACCCTTTCTTTCATATTTGGATGTGATTTTATTTGATATTCTAATTATGTCATTCCTTTTTCATTTATTAGTGAACATATTTACGTAAAGACAGCTTTTCCCTCATCAACTATTAGTTTACCAATAGGCACAGTTTATTCAGTAAAGCCCAGTTAAATACTTCATTCTTTCTCTTTCAAAACAATGAGTTGGTACCCCAGCATTCTCCAAAGGACACACCCATCAGCTGTCATTCTTAGCACCAAGGTTCCTCCTCTGGCCAGTGGAAGTCAGGCACCCTGGCTCTCAGGGGCAATATGTAGGAGAGGAGTACTGTTCCCTTCTAGTAGAAAATGCTATTTCCAGATCAGCATCTAGGCCTTGGTGCTCACTGCTTCAGGGGGGCCATTGTTGCTGGAGCTTTCCAAAGAAGAGAATGAGGAAGTATGTTATTTTTTAACAGAAAATGTCTCATAACATAATAGCGATAATTCCAATTCAAATTTAGGATGACAGGATTCCCAATGACTGCTTTGATTTAATATGTCTCTTTCCTGTGCTGAAAACCAGGGTATCTAATGATCTTAACACAGTTACTTTTTTTTTCTTCATCCCAGAAACATACAGCAGTTGGAGAATAATAAGTCAGTATTACTACTACTAATATGTTATTAAAACAATTTTTTTTAGGGTTTGTTGGTAGTTCTTTTCATCCTTAGTGTAGATCTCACTAAGGGTGTACTGTCAAATTCTTGCAACTTAGTTACTTGCAACATCTCTCTCTGTGTGATTATACCATTTTTAATTTCTATTTTACTTTTGATTTTTTTTAGTGATTAAAAAGCTTTCTTTATTCAATTTTGTTTTGTAAAACATTACATGATTCCGAAGTCAAATCTACAAAACAAGGTTTTTGACATCTAGCTTCCATCTGTCACCTTACTCCTCTCCCATTAGTATTCATTTTTCAGCTTTTCCTGACCTATCCTTTTGTTATTCATATCCAAATCAAACCAAACCCACTACCAATGAGTCACAGTGACATTATAGGGCAGAGTAGAACTGCCTCATAAGGTTTTCAAAGCTGTAAATCTTTACAGGCAGACTGCCTCATCTTTCTCCCATGGAGCAGCTGGTGGGTTAAACGACTGACCTTTTTGATAGCTGTCAAATGCTTTAATCACTGAGCCATCAGAGCTCCTGTAACAGTTATGGCTATGTACAAATATATTAAAGTATGCATACATAGTCAGGTCTCCACTTAGATAACACCCAACACATCAGGAATTCCTTCCTTCCTTTGCTTTCACTTATAGGGCATAGCACTCCATTATATGGGTGCATCCCCAGAGATGGACATCTGGGCCATTTCCAGTATTTTACCACTAGAAACAGGAGAGCCATAAATAGCCTTGTGCTACTTTAGGATGGAGTTTTGCAAGTGGGATTGCTAGGGCAAACAGTAAACGTAGTTTAGCTGTAGCTAGCTGCTGAAGAGTCAGCCCTCCACCTCTTGGCAACTCTACACATAATGGAGTAAGACTATTGTGCTCTACAGTGCTTTCACTGGTTGATTTTCAGAAGTAGATCACCAGGCCTTTCTTCCTAGTCTGCCATAGTCTAGGAGCCCTGCTGAAACCTGTTAAACATCAAAGCAACACACAAGCCTCCACAACAGAGAAGTGGTGGTTACGCTTGAGAAGCACTGGCCAGGAGTCGAATCCAGATCTCCCACATCAATGGAGAAAATTCTATCACTGAATGCCACACTGTAAATTACAATCCATTAGAAGTCCCTGGGAATGCAAACTGTTAAGTGCTCAGTTTGAACCCACCTAGAGGCAGCTCCCACTCACCAGCCACTCTTTGGAAGGAAAGTTGGGCAATCTACTTCTGTAGTGACACTACCTCAGAAACCCATCAGATTATCTGCTCAGCATACAGACTGAATAAGTATGGTGAAAGGATACAACCTTTCCTGATTTTAAACAATGCAGTATCCCCTTGTTCAGTTAGAACAACAACCTCCTGGTCCATGTACAGGTTCCTCATGAGCACAGTAAAGTGTTCTGGAATTCCCATTCTTCTCAATGTTATGATCCACACAATCGAATGTTGTTATATGGTCAATAAAACACAACTAGACATCTTTCTGGTATTCTTTGCTTTGAGCCAAGATCCATCTGACATCAGCAACAATATCCCTCATTCCATGTCCTCTTCTGAATCAACCTTGCATTTCTGGAAGTACTGCTGCAGCTGTTTTTGAATTATCTTCAGTAAGATTTTACCTGCATCTAATATTAATGATATTGCTCGATAATTTCCACATTCTATAGGACCACCTTTCCTTGAAATGGGTAAAAATATGGATCTCTTCCAGTCAGTTGGTCAGGTAGCTGTCTTCCAAATTCTTGGCATAGTTGAGTGAGTGCCTCCAGCATGGCATCTGTTTGTTGAAACATCTCAATGGCTGTTCCATCAATTCCTGGAGCCTCGTTCTTTGCCAATTCCTTCAGTGCAGCTTTGACTTCTTCCTTCAATACCACTGGTTCTTGATCTTATGTCACCTCCTGAAATGGATGAACATCGACCACTTCTTTTGGGTACAGTGACTCTGTATTCCTTCCATCTTCTGATGTTTCCTGCATCATTCAATATATTAGCCATAGAATCTTTTAATATTGCAACTCGAGGCTTAAGTTTTTCTTCAGTCCTTTCAGTTACTGAGAAATGCTGAGTGTGTTCTTCCCTTTTGGTTTTCTAACGCCAGGTCTTTGCACATTTCATTATAATAACTGACTTTGTCTTCTTGAACTGCTCTTTGAAATCTTCTGTTCAGCTCTTTTATCTTGTCATTTCTTCCATTTGCTTTAGCTACTCTTCATTCAAGGGCAAGTTTCAGAGTCTCTTATGACATCCATTTTGGTCTTTTCTTCCTTTCTTGACTTTTTAATGACCTTTTGCTTTCTTCATGGATGATGTTCTTGATGTCATTCCACAATTCCTCTGGTTTTCAGTCACTGGTGTTCAATGATCAAATCTATTCTTTACATGGTCTCTAATTCAGAAGAGATATAATTAAGGTCTTATTTTGGCTCTCATGGACTTCTTTTAATTATCTTCAGCTTCAACTTGAACTTGCATATGAGCAGTTGATGGTCTGTTCCACAGTCAGCTCCTAGACTTGTTTTGGCTGAAGATACTGAGCTGCTTCTTCATCTCTTGCCACAGATGTAGTCAATCTGATTCTTCTGTACTCCATCTGGCAAAGTCCACATGTATAGCCGCCATTTGTGTTGTTGAAAGAAAGGTATTTGCAATGAATAAGTCATTGGTCTTGCAAAATTCTATCATGCGATCTCCAGCATTATTTCTACAATTATACATCTATAATTATTTCAAAATTAAAAGTTCTGTTTTATTTTAAATAATTTGTTTATTTCCAGGCAAAATGACTAAAATGGCTGAAAATACTTCAAGGTACTAATAAGACAGATAAGCCATTCACTGTTATCTTCTTGAAAGTGATAGTATTAGCACAGCAGATCTAAAAATGCTTTTACTTTTGTATCTCTTTCAACCAAGGCAAAAAAAAAAAAAAAAAAAGAAGCAGAAAGCCATATAGTTTATTGCCAGTTTGTTATCATTAAACATGTTTCTCTATCTTGTATTTCCTAGAAAGTAGTAGTTAAGTTAGATATCAAGGCTTTATTTGCTTCTATCATGATTTTTTTTTGCAAGGATAGGTCCATCTGGAGGTACATAATGTCTGAAGGGTGTGTCTTAGTTCTTTAATGCTGGTATGACAGAAATACCACAAATGGATGGCTTTAACAATCAGGAATTCATTATCTTACATTTTAGGAGGCTAGAGTCCAAATTCAGAGTGCTGGTCCTAAGGGCTAGATACAGGCCCCTCAACCTTTGGCACCAGCTCTGTCTCTTGTTCCAGGCCCCCTGGAGCTGGGAGCTTCTTCTGACTCATATAGTAACTATTGGCTGCTGAGGCTGAGAAACCCAAGATTAGCAGGTAAAATGCCACAATCCCAAGATCAGTAAGCAACACTGCAGGCTACTGGTTCAAGTCCAGGAACTAGAGATGAAGACTTGACCAAATGCAGAATCCAAATGTGCCAAACAACTGGAGACCTTTCCAAAGTATCTCCATGCTGCTCAAAATCATGGACCAGCCAAGCTGACACACAACCTTAACTACCATAAGGTCTCTCCTTTTTGTGATGTTATCTGACACTGATGATGACGGCCTACGTCCTTCAATTAATATGGACTTGATACACGTAGATCCCTACTTACGACCTATTTGAGTTACAACATTTTTTTTTTTTTT